>NC_032009.1:19699949-19722911 GCF_001865875.1 Lupinus angustifolius | reverse complement strand
TATATATATATTATATGTATGGATGGAAATATTAAAGCAAGTCAAAAGGTTTTTATTAACAAAGCATTGATTTAGTGGCGTAAGGCATTGTTAGATTCTCAAGATTGATAATTCAATTCCTGATAATGACAATTGTTGGGAGGGGCAACCATAGAACCCGACAAATGGTTGCAATTCAAAAGGCTTTTTAACGTTACACTTATTACTAAATCAGAATATTAAGCAGCATGACACTGAATCACATGATTCATTTCACACTATCTATTCAGCAACAATGCTATTTATTTCAAACCTTAGCATAAAGAAATTCATTAAAGCTTTCTCTCTCTTCTTATTGTGAAATCAAATTTTGTTAGTAATAAAACTTCTGATTTCAAAAACTGCAAATACCAATCTTGTAATTTAACTTCAAAACTGGACTAATTGAAACTATAACATTGGCACCTTAAACGACAAAGCAAAGAAAAAATACAACTTATTATTTTTTGGTAAGTTCAAATGTGTCAGTGGGCACATGTTAAAAAAACTTGTCCATAAAGGAAAAAATAATTAAACTTTAAATGTGGGGATCAAAGTTTAAGCCTCCCATTTTTTTTAACAACTCAAGTTACCAACTTGGTCTAATAGTATAAGATCCTCCAAGATTACTAAAATGTCGATGGTTCAATTTCTGGAGACGACATTTGTTGAAAGAATCAATCACATACCCCGAAAAACTAAAAGGGATCTCAATTACTTATCCATAGAGTAATGGAATACCCTTGATAATATAAGCTCAAGTTTTAGATTTGGAAACTAAGTTTGCACAATATTTTTATTTTACAACTCATCCTAAACTATAATTGTTCAGGTTAACTCGACTCGACTCCTTTATATTCTACTCATCATCAATATGTTAATGTTTTTGTTTTGAACAAAAGAGAAGGGAGTAAGATAAATTGAGAACTTTAGATGCTAAGTTAGATTTTGGAGCATTCTCATTCCACTTTCTCTTGTATTAAGTAGCACAGAAATCCACTCATGATAACATTGCATGCTTTACCAAAACAAAACATGAATTTTGCTACACCATTGGAGACTTGATGGTGCTAATAAAGTTAAGACTAATTGCAATTACATACCGCCTTCAAACTTTACAGACTTGTTAAATCCTTCTCCTATTATCGACTCGTGTTTTCTTCGATGCAGATCCAGCTTCAAGATGCTCGCCACTGGATCGGATCTGGATGAGAGGAAATTGTTTGAGTTTAATAACACTTATAAGATTCCAAAACTTGTTATGCAGTAAAGATGATACAACACCTTATCCAGCTTATCCCGGACAATCCTCACTGTTTGATTCATGGAATGCGAAGCAAAATAATCCTGTTCATACAAACATGTTAGTATGAGGCAATATATGAAAAACAAGAATCCTTTCTTCTTTGCATAAACATCATAGTTAGAATTATGGATGGTTGTATCAAAGGAATGGAATGAGAAATGTTAAAGTGGTGCTACATTGTTTGGGAGTTGCTTCATTAATGGAAATGGATGGAACTTTCCCCATCGAACCCCCAAAATCCATTTTCCTCTAATTTGGGGGGTAACCGATGAAACGGAAAGTGTCCCGTTCCATCGGCTCCACCCTGAATTGGAAGGTAAAGAACTTTGGCCTTTGGAGGGGAAATCACTTTCCATCCCAGTAATGAAGCAACACCTAAGCAATGGAGTACCATTTTAACTCTTTCTATTCCATTACTCCCCCTTCTATTCCATCCATCCGAACATACCATAACAGATTGCAACAAGAACACAACTGCAAAAATGAATTCCCATCAAATGAAGGAAGATAGATAATAATTTATCAGAGTACTAACTGTAGGTTTTACCAATTGGTCCTAGCAACATTCACTGCAAGGAAGAATTTTCTCTGAATTCGGAGGCGATAAAGACTAGTAGAATAGAGTAAAGTTCTAAGTGTGTGTATAGTAATAACAAAGAAGCTACAAACCTCATTTGAGGAAACCATTCTCATTGGAAGATTACCAGTGTTTGGCCTGCATTCGAATTCTTTATCCCTACAGTCCGGAAAGAGAACCAATCATAAATATTGCCTTAGCTTCAACTGGAAGGTGAAACTGCAACAAACGATAAATTACCTTTCATTAGGACCTAAATTTCCTGATAAGCAACTGGTCTGTGAGGAAATGGCAACTGCTTCACTCTTGATCGGAGGCCTAGAGCTTGAAGTTGTAGTCTCTTTGGATCTTCTAGCTGATAACAAAGGGAGAAAACATGGACAAGTTGATTCAAATGTCATTGCAGCAGCTCATATAACAGGCATTTGTGTGTTCCATATATTATCCCAAGTTTACAATGTAACTATTATAGGTTCTAACTTACGGTTCAAGCGTGCTAAAACCTCCCTTCTTCTTCCCTCTAATTTATCCTTTGTGTCTGAGTGGCTCTCAAATTGAGGAGCATATGAAACCTGCAGTCGGTTCCCAAGGAAAACAGAATCATCCAATTTTCTTTTTGCAAACCTGAAAATGTAGGTACTCAACTTCTCAAAGATAATACACTCGAAACTTAATGAATTTATGACATTATTTATTCGAGCAAGGTAGACATTGACTAAAGAATGATATAAATTAGTTTATCTTTGGGAACCTGGCATTGCTGAAAAGTCGGAATTTGATCCAATAGACATCAGTAAATGGCTCACAATCCTCTGCATCCATAGGCTTACACCTGAAAAGTGGACAAAAGTTGTGAAACAAGATTGACAGTGAAGAGCAAGAAGAAGAAGAAAATGAAAGAACAAACCATTTAGAAAGTAGTGAACTTACTCCTCAACTTCTCCATGTGCTGAAAACAGTTGCAGCAAATCATCCCCACAACCCAATGCCGGAACATTCCTCACAGTCAAATATCTGCACTCCAAATCAAATAAAAAAATTAAGCTCCCAACCACCAAAACAGGAAGAAAGAAGAATCTTAGAAATAGGAAATGGATACAATGAAAAGGATTAAATTCAGTACGGATGCGCTACCAAATTCAGAAATAGGAAACTGGTATAAGGAAAAGGATTATATGGAAATTGTTTCATGAAATTAGAAGGGCATGAAAGAGAAACTGGCCTCGACTCATGGCAGACGGTGTAAACACGAACAGCAGTTGGTTCATCTTTACAACGAGGCATCACAGAATGATTGCTTGGCTCAAAAAATAACAATCACTTTCGCTTCTTCTTTAGGAGCAAATCTCGGTAAGAAAATTCGACACACACAGGTTGGCTGCTAACAACTACACACACATATACTTGTGCTCAAGCTTATGAATGTTCAATACAAAAAAGCATAGAAATTTGAAACCTCATTTCCAAATGCAAAAGCAAGACATCAAAAAATTATTTAAGAACAGCATTGGCAATGGCAGAAACCCACCAGCCATATCAAGATAACATACACTAAACTACAAGGACATGTAAAATACAAAAAATAATAAGAAAAAATCTAACAACTTATTCAATAACAACAAAATTAATTGAACTATTTTCTAGTAAATAAAAGTTACAAAAAAACATCAAAAACTCAAATGTCTGAATTCATTATAAATGGAAAAGACAAAGAAAAATGCAGTTTGAAGGCGAGAAAAATAAAATTAACACAAAAATGGAATTGCCACCAATTTTATTGAAATTGGGAAATGGTTGGAAAACCTGTTAGAAATGTCTTTCATAAATCAATTGTGTACAAGGAAAGATGAAAGTTTAATCTCATAGGAGTCGCATTACCTCTAACATACTAATCCTAAGATGGTTACCCTAACTTAATTGACAATTTTTTAAGAAACAAGAAAACATATATTAGCACATGAATAACCAAAATGACTTGGTTACGACAGAGCATCATAGCATCGTCCGATCTATATAGTCGACCCCACCTAACAAGATAAACGCTTGGTTGTTGTAATAACCGAAATGACTCAATCATGTGCAAGATTGAGTGTGGAACCTGAGTCCACAAAATAATATTTCCGCGGTTGGGTAAACAACTTAATTTCGGGCTTATGAAAAAACCTAAACCAGCCTCAACATCAAAATTAACAGACAAATCCTCATCATAACCACCAAAATCTTCTCTTTAAAATGGTTTCTACTGATTTTACTTCTCAGCAGCATAACCAAACTCTGATATAAAAATATCTCAAATCTCTTCCATAATAAGACACACAATAACAGAATCAATTATAGGTTATATCAAATTAAGATAAAAAAAATGAGTTTTTTTGCAATTTTAAAAATCACAAACCATGAAAGCTCTTTGTCTTGAACATTATTAACCTTGATTTCAAGCTAGAATGAAGAATGCAATAAACGAGGTTTTAGAGAGTGGATTAAGTGTAGAATAAGAGATAGAGGGAAAAAACTCATTTTCAACCCGCATACCTCGGTAGCGGCGACGCAGACGGCTGCGACCGATCGGAGATAAAGTCCGGCAACGGCGTGGAGGAAGCTGCGGTGGTTGTCGTCCTCTGCAGATTGGGTGAAAAAACGAGACACTGAAAACGAAATTCCTTTTATACTTTTGGCAATAACCACTTAATGGGTTTAAAAATCACCCTATCGTCCATCGTTATTTGTATTACTTTTATTTTATCCGAGAATCGGTAATAGTTAATATATAATTAACAGTAGATAATTTGTTGACAATATAAAAAATATTACACTCTCGGTGGATTCATATAATTTTTTTACTTAATTACATTACACATTTCCTATATTATATTCATCAAAATTAGGAATAATTTATATATCTATAAAATATATAGTATAATGTATATCTTCACTTATCATTCATTCCACATTTTTAGTATGGTATATTTTTTTCCAGCACCTTTGTGTTTAATTACGGTAATTGAATTTTTAATATTTTAATTTATTTTATTAAAATCTTGTATCACTATATCGACATCTTTAAAATATCATATCTAATTATAATTTATATGTCATTTATTTTTAATTGATATTATATTCTTTAAACTGTTTCTTTATTACTTTTAATACCGTTTGATATACTATTTTATATATATTTATAAACTTAGTACAAAACTATTATATTTGTTCAATAAATTATAGATTATATGCTTCTGAATTGAAAAATGAATCTCTGCAAGTTCTTTGATCTGGTGTTCATGTGTTTATCCACTTTTAGTAATAAATTGAGGTTTCCATTGCTTAGTTTGTGCCTTTGTATATGATAGGCTGTGACCAAAATAAGAGTTTTTTTTGTATTATCGCTGCATCATTCATCATTCATACTCGATCATTATTGACTCTACCAACAAGACATTTATCTTAATGGTATAGGGTCTCACTAGATCCATAGAAAGATCAAAAAGTTAAGTATTCGATTTCTAAGAACGATATTTATTGAAAGTGACAGTCGCGCACCCCGAGGGATTAAATTCTTACGCATAAGGTGAAGAGATACTCTTAGAAGTATAACGAAATCATTATTGACTCATAAATATAAGTAATGCACATCAATGACATTTAAGAAGCATGATGCATTCATGAGCATGTACTTAAATGTCCATCAGATAAGGCAACAGAAAGGTAAGCAAGGAAAAACATATGCAGATATTAGAGGCACATTTGGGTAAAGTTTAATCAAACCCTGATTCAATGATACCATATCTTATGACATCTTAAGTAATCTATGAGTACAAAGTTAAAAGGTTATTGAAATAAGATTAAAAGCTTGTTTTTGGTAACTTTCTCAATAAGCCTTTTGAAATAAACTAAAATGCTTTTATAAGATCATAAGCACTTTTATAAGATATTAAAATGTCTACTTAAGTAGTGGTAGAATAAGATAAGCCCAAATAAGCTTATTTATTCTTCTAACATTACATCAGGAAAAAATATAGCTGTTAGCATTGAGGGTCAAGGACAGGAATGTGAAGTCAGACAAAAACTATGCAACCTTTGTATACAATAGCTGACAGATTTTCATTTAGGATCCTCCCAATTTCTTTCTGTTTGGCTAAAATATCGATCAGCATTTAGCGGTTGGTTCCGGGAGTCGGAAGCATGAAAGTCAGGCACGGTGCCACCATGCATGGGTGCAAATGCTGAAATGAAGTAAAAGAGATTGATGAATTAAGGAAATTATAGTTAAAATTGAACCCAACAAAACAAAATTGCAAGCAAAAAACATGGTTTGCTTCAGTCATGTTCAGGATTCACATGATTCATGCAATTCATCAAATAAGTGATTCAGAAGAAACTTTTCTATGTAATAAAATCTTGGAACATTCAAATATGATCTCTCTCAAATCGACAAGCTTCTCTTCGAATGCTAGAGTAAAGAGAACAAAAAACATCATTAGCCAAAGGCTTAAAAGCTCAATTTACTGTGTGAAATTGAGCCAAGCTGTATAGGGTTACTTCTGCTGGACTCAACTTAGGCTTTGCTCTAAGTTGATTTGTGGCTCATTTAGCAAAAGTTATGTCCCACCAAATCAAATCACAACCTGCGAGTTAGCTGAGTTAAACAAACACAGACAAATAATAGTATATTCAAGCTCACTGGCTAGTCAATCTCTCTGAATGACCAACATCGAAAAACCAGAAAAAATTGGCTGAGCACTGGTGAGGCCAAAAGTACCACAGCTATTATGAAGTACACTGGCCATTTTTAATTTCATAATGTTCACTGAAAAAAGTAGTATGCAAGGATCACTAGAATGTGAGTCTGTATGAGTGTGATGTAACTAGCAAGAAACTTAACTAACCTTTCTCTCTCATTCTTCTCTCTCTGTCATACTCAAATTTATCCCGAATAAGGCTGACTTTCTCCCACGTATCAGATTGCCCGTTTCTCACAAAATTATGCTCCTGCATTATGATTCAATAATCAAAGAAGTAGCATAATAGAAAATTATAGCAAACAATATTGCAATCTTGAACTTTCCAACTCTCCTCCAGTTAGATCCAGAGTGAGCTAGGTGGTGGAGTACAATATGAAAATCAACAAGGTTGTAGGATTTATAGCAAACAATATTGCAATCTTGAGGATTTCGACCATCTGTACAATTAGATCCAAGTGAGCCCAGTGTTGGAGGCAAGTACAAACAAAGTAGAAATAGGAGTAAATGGAGAGGGAGACATAGATCTAATGGACATGAGGATACGGCCCACACCCAGTAGAACTGTCCTCGGGATTATGTTTTGGGGGATCAACGGTAACATGATTTCTAGCCCCAGAATCAGGATACCGGGCCTGACTCAAATAACTGTCAGGTGCAGCAAAATATGCCTGGGTTTTACTGGAGGGTCCTGCAAACCCATTCTGGCCCTTAAACTGCAATTGCAAAGCAGAAGATATAATCATATAACTGCTGGTCGATCCAACTGGGGTGAAAACTGAAAACTCAGCAGGATCGTACTAAGAAGAGAATTTGGGAATTAACTGAGTAGTTGCCTGATGATTAAGCAGGGTGAAAATGAGTGCCTGCGGAACTACTTGAGCTGAGGACTGTCACACTGGTAACTGAAACTGAGACTATTTGGATACTGATACTAAGAAACATTGTTTGGAGGTGCATTTGAGCAAATGACTGAAACTAAGCATCAGAAGACATAGGCAGGTATAATGTTGATAGCGAACAGAGGAATCATGGCCACTCTTGTAGCAATTCTGACATTCTAAATAGTTTCTGGTCCCAATTAAGATACCACAACTGCAAAAGAATTGCTGATAGTGTGCATAAGGATTTGGAGGTGAATACAGGTTAACAGCACATGGTGAGCAATATTTGCAGATAATGAATCCGAAAGGCAATATGAGTTGCAGTTCATTTCTTATGGCCCTTTATTCTGCATGGCTCACTAATCAGAGAGTAGTTCCAGAATAGCAGACATAAAATCCTTGACAAAAAAGATTAAAAGAAACTGCAGTACTAATCATTGTATAGTATATTTGAATCCTTCAAATGTACCTTGCTATGCTCCATTGGAGACCTTCTACTCCTGAAATGACATAACAGATAAAACCAAGATTAGTCACCATCCACATGACCCCCATAACTTAAAAATTGAAGCTTCTTGAACCATTAATCTGATAGACTGTGAAAAACAATGTCATATAGTTAAATTGAAATTTAAAATGTAAAGGTTGTTACCCAGCTATCAAATAGTGAGCAGTACAAAACCTTTAAACATAAAATATGGCACCATAATAATATATATCTAAAATAAAAACTCTTCAAAGAAGAGGAATTGCTTGAATAAGAATCAATCTATTTCTTAAGCATGACCACCTCGAACTGCTTCGGTGGTTCCCAAACTCATGCATGTGATATTAAAAGACATACTTATTTATGTGATGAAAGCAATAAGGAGCCACAGAGGGCAAAAGGAAAAAAAATACTGGAGGCAAACCTGTATGGGGAGAAATCTTCATTATCATCTTCAGCGGACTCATAGTTTGCATGATCCTGACCAAGCTTTTTAGAGTAGCCCTCCTCCCAGTAAAGTCTCTCCCAGTTTTCTCGGAGTTCATTATACAGTTCCATATATTTTTTGCACCAAGGATCATGTTCCTTTTAATACAGTCAAGTATTTTAGGACAACAATCAATATCTTAATTTCACAAATTGACAACTTCATTTCTCCACCAAACAAGTCAATAACACATCAATATAACATGATCCATCACTTTTCAAATATTATGAAGGACAATGATTGCATAAAATGCAAACCTGAAACAAATCATAAAAGACCATGTACATATTTATCAATATGTCGTAATCACTAAGAGTCCATCCATATCAAAGGACGACCTGATACATGAGGCTCCCACTTAGTGGGCCTGAAGAGGGTATATGTATGCAGTTTTACCCTGCAAGCCGATGAACTATTTCCAGAACTTGAACTCGTGACCTTATAGTCCATCTACAAATATCTAAAAATAATACAATGTGTGCCTATGCAAATATAATTCCTTTATTTTTTTCATTAGAGTCCATCCACAATAATATCTAAAAATTATGAACTAAGCAGAAGAAAAAAAGAGTAAATAGTCACTCATCACTTTAATCCCTAAGATAGATAGATTACCTTGATGGATACAATTTCAGGGCTAAAAAGGTAAATTCCATCTCTCAGGTAATAAGACCAAAGTGATGAGCAAAGTTTTAAATCCGAGTCCATAACTATTTCATGCATCGATATGTTAAGGTTTTGGGAGTCCGAGCGCAATTGTGACCACATCGGCCACGTTTGCCAGTAATATTGTCCCAAACGTGGAAGTTTCCGAAACCGCGACCACAGCCGCAATTTAAAACACGAGTAACAACTACAATTTAGCCGTTAGAAAAGGGGAATAGGAACTAACAGATTCCTTAATAACAAGGCGAGTCCTACGCATGAACTGTTCCCTGAGCTGTTTCCGGCGTTTGTTAGGAATATTCTCTCTTGGAATCACGAACCTCTCACGTAGCGGAACTTGTTCTCCGATCTCGTGCATTTCGCCGTCAACGATCCACCACTCCGACCTATCATCCAGCTTCTTCATCGGCAGCGGCGGAGACTTGTGCCGCCGTCTATGGCCACCGCTTCCTCCGGCGGTGGTGTCGGTTCGGAGAGAGCGGAGGTGGTTTGGACCGCGAAACAGGAACGGTGTGAGAGCATGGAGCCGTTTGGTGAGAGTGAGCATAGTGTTGCTGCATCCAGGGTTCGAGCTTTCAACACTCATTAAATAAGAAATACAAAATATATACTAAATTACGAACAAGACATTGATTTAGTTGTACTAAATATCTCGGAATTTCGATTCCTGAAATAAACACTTGTTAATAAATAACTCAGGAACACCTGAAAATTGATTACTTTTTTACCCAAAAAAATAAAAAAACAAAAAATAGTATAATTGTTAAATGTTCAAAACCCAAAGAAATGTTAATTAATTGGTGCAAACACAAGAATTATTATTTATAATAGGGTCGGTTTTAACTTGTGAACGGTAAGTTAGTTTATATTGAAGCAAATCGGATTCTTACTCTTTAAATTTAATATAGTTTTATGTGAAATAATGGAAATGTATGAAAGTTGAGTTACAAATTACCGACTTATTGTTTAAGAACACGCGTAGAAGTTAGGATTCCTCTTAACGTTCTTCTTGTGATTGCTACAAAATATAATGAGAAGTCATGAACTTTGTTCGATACTTTTGAAGGAGATATTATTACTTTTTATAGAAGTCGTGAAATACCATGGAGACTTTTAGGAGGTGTTGTTTACCCACTTAGAAGTTGTAAACTAAGATGGAGACTTCAGTTTTTTCTATAACGAAGTATATCTCACCTTATAACTAACCATACATGTGTTACTCCAAAGAGTCCTTACACTACCGACATGATAATTAAGATTGGAAACAAACCGAATTGAGTTGAACTAAAGTTCAGTTTAATAAAGATTTGCTTAGCTCGAAACTCGACTTGAGTTATTTTTTTTAACTCAAATTTAGCTCGGTTAAAGTTTAGAAACTGTTCGACTCAACTTAAATTGGTCATTTGAATAACTCAAATCATTAATTCATTTTTAATAAATATTTCACATAATTATATATATAAATATATCATTGTTTATATATAATAGCAATAAATATAAAAATTAGTTTTTATATATACATATATATTGAGCTAGGTTATGAACCTAACGAGTCAAAATATATTCACCTCAAGCTCGACTCATTTATTTAGCAAGTTTAATTTTCAATCCAAATTCAACTCATTTGGTTCATAAACCAAATTTATCGAACTAACTAACAAGTCAAATTTTGAACGAATATTGGGTTAATTCAGTTCATTATAAACTATAAATACAACTAATTTATTTTTAATAAATAAGATTGTGTAATTGTCCTTAATGATGAAGAAACCGAACCGAACCTGTCTCAGTCAATAATCGCAGGTCATATAAAGTTCCACACATTTTCCTATGTCTTCTTCAATCTTCTTCTTCTTTCTTCTTCATCTTCTTCTTCAATCTTCCTCCTATTTATTCATAAAGGAGAATGATGGGTCCAAATAAACAAGCGGAACAATTGAGAATTGATGGAAACACTTACTTCAACAAACACCGTTTTGGTGCTGCCATTGATGCTTATACTCAGGTATTCATTTTTCTTCCTATTTCTTATTCATTCTCTTATATAAAGATGCAAACTTTTAATCTTTTCTTATAATGGGTTTCAAGGCAATTACGTTATGCCCCAATGTTTCTGTCTATTGGACCAATCGTGCTCTCTGCCACCTTAAACGCAAGTATGTATTTCATGCCTTCTTACCCTTTTTTTGTTACTGCCGAAGTTATCCTCTCACCTTATGCGCACCCGAACAATATCTTATGTCCCAAAGTTTGTATTAGTCTATCGACCCATCGCTTTGCTTTTCATTGGTCAGAAAAGTAAAACATGAATTAAATATAAATTAAGTTTATATTTTCTTGCCGATGTGAATGAAATGGTACAGATACTGAGACAGAAGATGTGCTCTCATGCACGCGTATGCGTAAGGAACTAATCTCTTTCAGGGTGAATGAATGTCTTTCTGTAGCTCCTAGGAATGAAACATTTGACCTTTTGGTGTTTCTGGGGATCTAGTATGGCCTTACGTAACTAGACTAATGCCTCTTGGTCTTTTGATTTTGTATACACATTCATTCACCATTCATTTGTATTGTTTTTTCGAAGTGTCAACATGAATGGTGGATGATACAATAACAGTGTATAAATCTTATACATTGTCGGTACATACGTTTTTTTCTAATTTTGTTATGTGTTGTATGTAGTGATTGGGAGAGAGTAGAAGAAGATTGTCGGAAAGCAATTCAGCTGGACAACAATTTGGTAAAGGTATTTGTTTTCTTTTGATGTTCCTTTAGCCTTATTACATGTCTGGTTATTTATTTAGCTTCTATGATAAGTATGATCTTTGGAATACATGTAGTGTTTGTAATGTTATGATTCTTGGTTGTGATATTCTAAATGCTTGATGTCTCATTAACATGCTCTTCATCGGTTAAAACTGCAATGTGTTAAGATTTTTGGGAGATATAAAATGGAGAACTTCATTGTTATTATGCATATTTATCCTCCGGAAAAGATATATAGGTGAAGTATACTGTGTAAACTTTCGTTCAAGGTGAATTTTGCATATTGGTTTGTGCAAGAACTTTCTAGATTTTAAGGGTTTGTTTGCGAATTGATTTTTAGAGGAGAAGGAAGGGAAAGGGAAGGCGTGAGAGTATTCTACTAGCGTATTTCCTGACTCTCAAGCATTCCCCTTCCTTCATTTGCCCTCCAAAAACTAACTCGCAAACACACCCTAAAAGGATCGTTGGTTGCAGGGTGTCTATGTCTGAAACATTTTATAACTGATATTTGTTGCATGTTCTACTTGTATATATTCAAACTCAGCAATTATGTGCTTTGTTTTGATTATCGTGTTCCCTTCTGAACTTTCTTTTGCATATAATATCTCAGGCTCACTATATGTTGGGACTTGCATTGCTAAAGCGAGAGGAATATACCAAGGGAATCAGAGAGTTGCAGAAGGTCTGTATCCATTATAACCCGTGCTTGTGTGTTTCCTGGCATTTGTTATTTAGTCGAATTTGTTTCAAGAAATATTTTAATGCTTCTTGTGAAGATTAAGCATTCTCTTGCGAAGTATTTAACTTGTACTATGTTTTACCTTCTGTTTGTGCATTTAGTGGTAGATTGTTTTTTATTTGATGAAGTGGTCAAACTCCTGGTCGGTGAAGTTGAAATGAATGTTCACTTCAAATATCAACGAGATAATTGCTACGCTAATGAGTATATTGGTCCGACAACGTTTTCGAGTTGTAGCATTTTTTTCATAAACATAGAAAAGTTCTGTGTAGGTTTTTACTCTAAACACTAAATTGTAATATCCAATTCATAGAACAGCAAGGTTGGTTAACTTATCTGATTCTAAACCAAGGCACGGATTTTAATTTCCATTAGTGTGATTCAGAAAAGTCTGAAATGATGATTCCGTTGTCTCTTTGTGATAATATATTGCCATTTTAGTATCCATCATATAGGTGCTAGTAAGGGGCCATATTTCGTGTGGTTCTGAATCGATAAGAAAACCTGACATGTTGTGTTGTCAGTAATTTTACTGGATGCTTGTGGTCGTAATTGTTCGGAGTGTATAACGTGGTGTCGTAGACCTATAAAGATGTCCTCAACAAAGAAAGGAAGGGAAAATGAGCTAGTAATCTTTATAGTCTGTTTAATGCTTATTTATTTATTTATTTTTGTGAGAATGGAAGGTTAAGTGGATGAAGGTGTCTAGTTTATTTGTTTGGAGAGTCAGGCACTGGGGAGAGTACGATCTCTCGAATATCCTACAGATTCTATCTTTGTTCTGCTATGATACCAATAGATTATAGAATCTTTTCCGAACAAAGTCACTAAATTTCTGTATATTCTTTTTCAATTCTTGATCTAGTTCTATTGGGCTTCACTTCAGAATTCTATGCCGTATAGTTTCCTTTCGTGAGGTTTAGTTCAATCTTTACAAGTGCTGCATAGAATAGTCTCGCTCTACGTCTCATGACTGGGCTACTTGCCATCTTATCAACTCTTCTTATTAAGGCTTCATGACCATCTCCTCACATGGTCAAACTGCCCAAACTACCATAAGGCAATATTCTACCATTTCTCCGTAATAGGTGCTACCACTATTTTCTCTCTGATGTTTTCATTACTAATCCCATCTTGTTTTGTATGTATATTCATGTTATGCAGCATTCTAATGTTTGCTACACTGAGCTTATGCTTTTGTTGACTTTTTACTGCCCTAGCATTCTGTTCCAAGGTTTTATAATTGTGCGGAAAAACTTGCTTGAATCTGATGGTTTCCGGTTAGAGACACTTCTTTTTTTAATTTATGGCACATTGCTTTGATAACTTTCATGCTGATTTACTGTGTTATACATTTTTTGAGATACGAACATTGGTTTCCTCGTAAATTGAGAGATGATTCTCATATTTGTTGTGGTCAAATGAAGGCTTTGGATCTTGGAAGAGGTGCTGATCCCAAGGGCTATATGGTAGAAGAAATATGGCAAGAGCTTGCTAAAGCAAAATACTTAGAATGGCAACATTCATCGACCAAACGATCGAGTGATTTGCAAAGCTTGAAGTATGTTTTTCCGGTGATTGTCAGACCTATTGTATGAGAGTCATTCATTAATGAATGGTGATCAGTTGACTCTATCATATTTTTTTTAGCTGCTTCATCTCTCTGGCTTAGCCAAGTGTTAATTATTTATCGGTTGTGAATATCCGATAAAAGATCAAGTATTATCTCAAATTGTTTTCATGTTTCAGAGAAGCTTGTGAGTCTGCTCTAAAGGAAAAACAGTTTCATGATATGTCCCAAATGGAAGGATTTGTAGATGATGTTACTATTGCTCATGTGGAACAATTAGAGGCTTTAAGAGAAGTCTTCAATAAAGCTGCAGAGGATGACATACCAACTGAGGTGAACACAAGGAGCACACCTTCTACCCCGAAAAGTGCGACAATTGTTGTGATTGGTTGAAAAATATATATTTAACTTAAAAGTTTCAAAATTAAGTGTTTTTCTGATCGATCTCATCAAGTGACACACTTTGTGGACAGAAGATGTGCTCCCGTGAACACATGGCTTGTTTTTCTTTATCAAAATTTTCTTCATAAAATCTTTTTGTGGTGTCCCAAGTCCCAACAATTGCTATATTATTAACCACTCGGATCGCTTGTTTGAACCCGTAGATACCAGACTATCTGTGCTGTAAAATCACGCTAGATATTTTTCATGATCCGGTAATCACTCCAAGTGGACATACATATGAGAGGGCAGTGATTCTTGAGCATCTCAAGAAGGTAATATGATTTGTATGTTTCATCTGTTTTCCATCCTTCAGTGTCCAATCATTTAACCTTCTCCTATAATAACAGGTGGGTAAATTTGACCCGTTTACGCGGCAACCGCTTCAGCCATCGCAACTAGTACCGAACTTGGCCATTAAAGAAGCTGTTCAGGCATTTCTGGACAAACATGGGTGGGCCTACAAGGTAGATTAAGTTACAAGTTTTACAGTTAATGATAGGTTTTGTCAGTTCAACAAATGTTGCAGCAAGGATGCTGTATTTTGTAATAGTGGCTATTGTTGTTTGTTCTGACTTTGAACATTTGTGTTATTATTATGAAGTGTATGTATGGTTGAGTTTTGACATGTCTAAGGGAATAGTTGTGTACTTGATATTATGTAACATTAAGGTCTCGGGTTCGAGTCTTGTTGACGATTTTTATAATCTTGACTCTGTTTTGATTGCAACTGCGATATAGTTTTAGTAACTCAAAAAATTGTCTGTAACAATCGCAAACTCAGATTTAAAACATTGGCAGATAAATTTGAGTTCATCCTTGGAATGCAATACCCTTTGGAATAAGTTGAGTTCAACCATTAGTATATTTCATTTAACTACCACTTTAGTTTTTTTTTTTTTTTAAATCTCATCAAATTAGTTCATCAAACTTTGAAAACATCACCAAGGTGATAGTGAACTCACTTATTACTCACTAAACAAGATAAAAAAATCACAGCATTATAAAACTGATCACCATTTACTCCTACCCCCTCCCAATTGCTTTTCAGGGAGAAATGTTTAACATCAATGAAAGAGATTTTTTTATTGTTTTGCCATGAAAACTTGTTCTTTTTAAGTTATATTGGGAGCTATGAAGAAAAGGTTAGGTCAAACATAGGAGGGGAAAGAAGGAAAGAGAAAAAAAACGAATAAAGTTAAACATCTTTTTTGTCTGAGAGTGTGAAATTTAGATGAAAGAAAACTAAATAAAAATAATCTAAAAATGTTGTTTTAATTTCTCCTTAAAACTATAATTAACAATGAGGAAAAAAACATAAAAATCAATTATATAAAATAGTACTGAAGACATTTAGATACTTTGATATATTTATCTCCAGAAAACCTAAAATTTGAAGGAACTATAAAAACGAACGAATATTCGAAGGATTGTAGAGGGATGTGGAAAACCTCTAAACCTTTCTCTTTTTCCCCAATTCCCAACAAGGGAGACTTTATCGAAAGTCATCCCTTATTTTTCCTCCAAAACAAGACTTCCAAACATGTCGTAAGACTGTTTTTGCGAATTGGTTTTTAATATTTGCCCAAACATGTGTATGTCATGCATGATTCTCCAACCTTTTCTTTCCATTACCCTCTAAAAACCAATTAACAAACAAATCCTGAAAGTACCCAACGTTACACATACACATGATAAAACCACATTTAGGGATATGTAAAAATCATCCTCAGGACTTAAAGTGAACCAACAATTGCTCAAATCTCATGACAAATGTACCAAAATTTGCATTAATTTAGCAAGACATTGTATATAGCAGCAAATAAATCTAAAAAAAACCAATGGAAATGTAGTGATCCTCACACTAGTGATGAACCTTTCTGTATGTTAAGGATATAATAAGTATGTGATGGAAATTAATGATAAATCAAGTTTATTACATTGTTGACCCAAAAACAAAGCTCACTTTGAAGCTAGAGACTCAACCCAGCTGCTTCCTCAAGCAATAAGAGCTCCTTTAGGGAATCTAGCTTCTCCTGGTTCTTAGCTTGAATATTTGGCTGAACCTTCTCTTCATACCCAGGAGCACTCATAATCTTCTCTAATCTTTCTATTTGCCTGCATCATAAAAACTCAACTTGTGTTTAAAAGCCACTCAAGGTAAAAAGGCTAAATTACTAGTATGAAACTTCACTTATAATCTACTACCATGTCATTATAAAATATCTTATGGGAAGACAAAACATGTGAGTGCAAATGAATATGCGTTGACCAACAAGCTGTCCGTCTAGTGGTGTAAGGCTCTACTGAATCTCTAGATAGACCAAAAGGTCTAAGAGTTTGATTCTTTGTAACTTATTGGGAGGGACAACCACGCACCTCGAAAGGAATTAGTTTCCTACTCGTAGGGTGAGGGACACCCTTGGTTATACAGAAAAAAATGAACATGTGTTGTAAAAAACAATCTGAGACAAAAACTTACTTCTTTAGCTCATCTATCTTTTTTATCTTTGCTTGCTCTACTTCTGCAGAATTAATTCCTTGAAGCTCTAAATAAACAGAAAGGTTTTCATTTACGACGGAATCAGCATATCCAGATGGAACAGTGTCATGTTCATTGATTACCTGTAAATCATATTAACAGCATCAAAAAGTGAAAAATAAGTTAATCAAGTGAACATGTGGTAGGATATAATGACAATATTAGCAAACAAAACACAAGGGGTGGATTGAATGTGAACACAAAAAAGTAACGTGTGAAACTTACTGTCAAAGAGGATAGATTTGCCAGTGTTACAATTTCCAATTGATGGCTCTTAATAATCTCTGTTACTGCCGGTGTTCGGGAGAGAGCAAAAGCCGGTCGCCTAACAGTAAATCAGCAACACATATTAGATTGAAAAATAGTCTGATTAGTAGAGAAATAAGTATTCGATAGCGTGTAATTTGTTTTTGTCTTTTACTATGTATAATAGCATATAATACCACCTGTGTTTCTTTTGTTTAGTTGTTTCAATTACGCTTTTGGAGGATTTTGTATATCATTTATGCAAAGTTTTCTTTTCCGTGAAGAATTCATTACTTGTCCCAAAGAATGACAGGTTCCAGATATCTAGATAAAACAGAAGAAAAACCGTAAACTAATACCAAAAGCAAATGTTGTTTCAGCATACCTGTCACGCCTTTCTTTTGCGAGTGACCTGAGAGACTTAACGGTAGACTCAAGAAGATCCATCTCATTCTCAACCCTTTCATTATTCCAACTCTGACATTGAAAATAAAACAGTATTTAGGAACACAAACAAAAGTTATCTACTATTTCATACCCAAAGCATGTTAAACAACCGATATATTCTGAAAGGCAAAACATTCAACCAAGCTAACCTCCACAGCTATTGGATAACTGCTTATCATGATAGATTCTGTTCTCTCAGATTCCTTGGGTGAAGGAAGACGCTGCCACAATTCTTCCGTGACAAAAGGCATAAAGGGATGAAGCAACCGCAGACCATTGTCCAGACAAAACCACAAAGTATCTTGTGCAAAGCGTCTTTCAGCAGCGAACTTCGGATCGTTACCAGAAAAGTAAGGCTTAATCACTTCGATAAATACATCACACAACTGATATTGCCACCAAGAATACACAGCGGTGGTAGCATTTGAGAACTCAAATGATTCTAGAGACTTCAATATCTTGGATATGGTTTTATTCAACACAGAGAGTATCCACTGGCAGCTAAATGGAAGAACATCTGGATTCAAACTTGCAGGTGGAATATAATCATCCCCAAGCTTACTTATAGCAAATCGTACTGCATTCCATAATTTATTACACCATTGCCGATACCCAACCACCCTTTGGATATCTAGGTTAATTTTGTCAGACTGAAAAAAAGGAAATAGCACAATTAAATCACAAAATAAACTAAATTGGAAAATAGAAAGAAAAAAAGTCCTAAAAAATGGGTGGAAGATTGAAACCTGAGCTGTGTATGAGACCAGTGCAAAACGGAGAGCATCAGTACCACACTCTTCAATACCATTTGGAAAGTCCTTCTTCTGACCCTCTTTGGCAACAGCAAGTTCTTTGGGGTCCAGGTTACCACCCTCTAACCTCTTATGTAGACCTTCCAGTGATATCCCATTTATCACTTCAATGGGATCAATAACATTTCCTAAGGACTTGGACATCTTGCGCCCATGTGCATCACGAATCATGGGATGCAAATAAATCTGCATTGGGTTGTAGGAACATGTCAGAAGGTCATTTATCTAAACTTCTTACGCATCTTGGTGAGCTTTGCTTCATGATATTTTCTTTGTTTTTCCCCTTTTTAAGGAGGTTCACATAGGGCCTGTTTGGTTTACGAAAATGTTTCACTTTACATTTTCTGCTTTTATTAATAATTACGACTTTTTACCTAGTTCAATTTTCTCCCCTGTTTCCAAAGATTTGCACCAGAATAAGTGATATCATTTTTTTGTTTCATGTAAAAATCTTTAAGAGTGACAACCAAAATGAAAACAAGGTGGCATATTTGTAATTATTAATGGAAACAGGAAAAAAATTGCAAACCAAACAGGCCCTTATCCTACTACATGTGTACTTTTTGTCTGAATGGATTTCATGTTTCATACATAAAAAAACCTGAGACATGCATGACCAATATTCAAAGCCCATTTTCACAATACAAGAACACCCATTATAAGACAGTAACCTCACCTTGCTAAAAGGCAAGTCATCACCCAACTTCAGCCCTAACATCACCATACGAGCAACCCAGAAAAAGAGGATATCATGGCCAGTTTCCAAAACAGAAGTTGGATAGAATTTCTTAAAGTCTTCTGATGTTTCATCAGGCCAACCCAGCACAGTTAATGGGAACAGACCAGAAGAAAACCATGTATCAAGAACATCGGGATCCCGAGTCAGATGAAATTTCTTCCCATTATACTTTTGGCTAGCCTTATCTTGGGCCTCCTCTTCATTTATTGCGACTACCCAATGATCATTGTAAAACCCAAAGTTCTGCACTATGTCATCCTCCAAAGTAACATACCATGCAGGTATTTGATGACCCCACCACAGCTGCCTTGAAATGCACCAATCACGTATGTTTACAAGCCATCTGTCATATTTTACCCCTTGATTAGGACATGGTTATATTGTACAATTATAATATAGCTATTAACAAAAAAGTCCAAAAACACAAGGAAAATAGATTTATAGAGCATGCTAATCATACCATTGTGTCATAAATGTAATTTAATATAAAAACTAACCTCACTCTAAATCCATTTCAAAATTAAAATACCATCTTTCTTCAACAATTTGCCTTTTGTGTATGTACGAACACTTAGTTGAGTGGAAAAATGGAAATTGGAAGGAATTAAAATAGACTATATTCCTCAAGATTTCATCTGCCTTGGTAACTCTTGAGCTTTACCAAACATAGCCAAACTTAATCTCAACATTTCTCACAAATGCTTAAACAGATAGTGATACTATTGTAAAGATTCTAAAATATGTCTTATTGTCTTATGCATGGAAATCGGATAAACAATGAAGATATAAGCACCTCTTCCATTCAGCCAAATATTGTTTTGGAATAATCTCTAGCCTCTTGTTTTCGTCGTCCGTGGCAGCAGAAAAAGCTTGCTTTGCAATATCACTGCAATTGACATACCACTGAGGCTTAATCATCGGCTCCACAACATCATTGCTTCTTGAACACACACCAAGGCGCATCTCATTGTTTTCAGAACCTCTATAAAGACCCTATATGAAAGGAGAATATAAATTAAACAGGAAATAACAAAAATTATTTTTATGAGACACGGACACAAATACTCACTGAAGATTGACATAAATACATGTATCATGGCAGCTACCTCTTACAGAATTATCCAAGGTGCTTAATGATATAGATAAATGGGGTGCCAAAGAAGAACATATGCAACATATCAAAAATAACAATCATATAGATATAAACACCCCTACAATCACTATTATGCTCCATTTGGTTGTACAAAAGAAAGTAAGAAGAGAGAAATAAGTGAAAAAGAGAATAAAAAGAGAGAAAGAGATGAGAAATAGAGTAGATCTGTGTTGTTTGGTTTTAGATAAAAAGAAAAGAAAGAGAAGAGAAAGATTTCTCCTAACCCTCTCTTCCATTTTCCCTCCACATGAGAGGGGAAACAAATCACATGGATCCCACTACACTTTTCTCTCTCTCTTCCCATACTATCCTCTAAACCAAAGGAGAGAAAGAGATTATTTCTCTCTAACTTCCCTCCCCTCCTTCTCTTTCTCCTCTCTTTCTATTATACCAAAGGCAGCATAAAAGAAGCAATCATTAGTCAGATTTTACATGAATACTTGTTTACTTTCCAACATAAGTATTGTCACCTAACATATTTGTTGCCAAAGAACCAAATATTTTATGATAGAAATTCCTGTATTCAATACCTTCTTATGTAATGCTTCTTTTATTGCTTCTCGAGCTTGAAATCGTGGCACGTCCGTAAATTCTAAGCCACCATTGGAATTTATTTTCCCATCATCGGTGAAAACAATAATAGAATCAAGGTTGTGACGTTTTCCCACCTCGAAATCATTTGGATCATGGGCAGGTGTAATCTGCAAGGAATAAAAAGTATCATATTTTCCATGTTGAAAAAGGAACATTGACAAAACTTTTAGCCAGAAAAATAGATATTACCTTAACAGCACCTGTCCCGAAATTTGGGTCAACAAGAATCTTATCACAAACTATAGGAAGCTTTCTGCCATTAAATGGATGAGTAGCAAATTTTCCATGAAAGCGTTTGTATCTATCATCATCAGGATGTACTGCGATGGCAGTGTCACCAAGCATAGTTTCTATCCTAGTTGTGGCAACAACAAGTTCACCAATCTCTTCCACGGGGTATGCAAATTTTGTTAAAACTCCAAATTCCACTGGTTTGTCGTATCCAGGCACCTTTACAAGAGTCCTTTCTTTTATGTCGATATAATCCACCTGCATGATGCAACAAGCAACTTTAGTGGTTGCTTATGCAATATATCAGATGAAACAGCTAAGTGAATGCATTACATACCTCAATATCAGATATTGCCGTTCGTAACACACAATCCCAATTCACTAAACGATCAGCCCTGCAACATTGACAAAAAAAACGTAATATTTCCACATAAGAGACACCTAGAGTCATATAATGGACATGGACAATAACAAATTTAAGTATAAACCATGTTTCATGAAGTTGAGGACTCGAGGAGCAATTGAAGTTTAGTAAACAGAATCATATCAGCATGATATTTAATTAAAACTTAATTCACATACACATATATGTATGTGCATGTATGATTTACCATGTGGCCTTTTTCACTTATATATCTAAACGTATCTTAATATCTAGATTTAGGTCCCAACAATTCATCAAAGGATACACATTTCTTTTGCCCAAATGTGGTAATATCATAACTACTTTTATGATTCAATTTAATGGAAAATGGAAAATCAATAAGTTTGCAAATTCAGTGAATATAATTTGGCCTAATTTGAAGGTTCAATCATATCATGCTCCCGAAACATGGTATTCACTCCATGTGACTTTCTTTTTTGGTAATTTCAGATCCGCAGGTTTTCTGAAAGATTTGTGCCTTGGACTTTCACATACATACATGTGTATTTAAACATTGTGGAAAATCATGCAGTCACTTTGTCTAAGATATATCCTTACAACTAAATTTAGCATTGCGTAAATAGTATTTCTCATAGTGAATCATTGTCTGTCGTCCTGTAATGTTTTCAATAATGCATTAGCAAGAACTTTGTCTTAATATAATAATCATATCTAATAACTTGGGTTTTGAGCAGAAATTTAAAATTTAAAATCAGCACCAACGAAGAACCTATTTAGAAATTATGAATAAAATCAATCCACAGACAAAAGAAATTGTGAACATCCACCCACCTATAGATAAGATCTTCCTTGTAAAGTTTCACAAAAGCCTCTGTCACAGCTTCTGATCTTTTGTCATCCATTGTGAAGCACTGGAAAGATTAAGTGAGACAGATAAATACGAAAGTCAATCATCGCATTTGACAGTGAAATGCACAATAAATAGCTAGTAACATTCCAACTCCCTTTTCTGGTCATATGTTTTATAACGGAATTTCTAGTTTATAGGTTGAACATGCAAAGGAACAGGGATTTGTTCTTTAGTGATCATGTATATAGTTCCTTCCTGATGATTTCTTCCCCCCCCCCCCCCAAAA
>NC_032009.1:19412080-19699849 GCF_001865875.1 Lupinus angustifolius | reverse complement strand
AAAAAAAAGGTGAGACATCTAACAGTGGACCTAACACTAAACATTTTAAATACTTACCTCACGAGACCAATCCAGAGAGGCTCCCAATCGCCGCAATTGTTGTAATATTGTTCCCCCATACTTGTTTTTCCACTCCCAAACCTATTTTTGCCAATATTCAATAAAGTATGTCAAAACAAACAAATAATATATGTCAAATTATTAAGAGCCATGCCTTGAAGAGTGTTTTGCATAATATACCTCGGAGATAAATTTCTCACGGCCTAGATCATGCCTAGTTAGTTGTTTTTCACGCATTATCTTTTTCTCCACAACTACCTGTTGCATAATAATCATAACAAAATATAATTCAACATCATTTCACAAATAAATATATGCTGAAAGCAGATAACTAAGATATATATTATTGTAGAGTAACCCATAGAACATGAAAAATAACTAAAAATTGGGGTAGAGCATCACTACCTTTTAAAGCTAATGACACAACTAACACACAAATTGCAGCGAAAAACAGCTATCTAAATGCTGCTCTTGCCCCCTTAACTACATCGAGAAAGAAAATATCTATTTTGTTTCTAACCACAAATTTTGGATACAAAGATGCATGTCAAAATGGAAAAGATAAAAGATGTAATTGTGTCTTGGAAGCTAATGTTTTACAAGATACCCCACCAGTGAACAAAAACTAAATTAGTTCACATATCATGACAACAATAGCTCAAAACTAAATGTGCACAGGAAAGTGAACAACAGATGATAAATTAATAGAGAGCTAAGAACGACATGAAATTTTCTGAGTTTAGAAATAGAACCTGTGTGGCGATCCCAGCATGGTCCATCCCAGGGACCCACAAAGCATTGTAGCCTTGCATTCTTCGCCAACGAATCATTGTGTCCTGCAAGCAATAAATCACATTGAGACTAACAATTTTAAGCAGTGAAAGTGGACAGTAAATATAGGGCATAAAGATACCTCTATTGCAGCCGTTAGAGCATGACCTATGTGGAGAGCACCAGTCACATTTGGTGGAGGCAAAACCTATAAAAATATAGCACAATCAGATTCATAATAGGAATTAAAACTAATTGGGGAGGCAAGAAAAAACTCTTTTATATCATCTGAATTTGTGCAGCCACTTTGCGCACAGCTTAAAAGTGCAGAAAGCATATAGCATGATTTAAAGCATGACAAGTTACCCATAGATCAACAGCGCAAAACTTCAGAATCTATTTATGAATTTCATCTGATACTATTAAACACCCAGTATAAAACTACTGGATTTTGATAAAGTTAAACTACAACACAAAGCTCTTGAAAGAATGGGCCACTGCATTTTCATTACACGAGTCTCAAAAATTGTGAATGATCACTTTCACTATACAGTGTAAGGATACATCACATCCCATAAATCTCACATGTGAAGTTGTTTGCACATGCAAATCTCCAATTACACCAAATCGCATGTGTAAAAACACAAGGTTGTTTGTTACTCTCATGTAGAAATATTGAGAAAAAGCAGATAACTTCATATATATAAATTCAACAAGGCACTCACAATAGTAAAAGGTGGTTTGGAGCTGCTAGAGTCTGCCTCGAAATACCTAGATTTCTCCCACCACTCATACCACCTAAAATTGAATCAAAACAAAAGATAAGCATTGTATTACATATAATTTAAGTGTAAAGGCAAAGGGATGTCAGGATTAACACGCACGATTTCTCCACGGCAGCAGGACTGTACTGTTTTGCCATTTGACGCGAGACACGTTTCTTATCACCTGATGGGGTCTCAGGATCAACATAATCTTCGGGATTCTCATCCTCAGCACCACGCCTCACAGTTTTCTTTTCAGTTTTTTTAGAGGCATTGGATGATGATTGCTGCAATTGTTGTTGTTGTTGTTGCTGACACCAAAAAAGAGGAAAATGTGAGAATTTCGAACAAGATCAAATTATCAATCAGGCGAAAAAACAAAAATCTATGTCATAATTTAAAAGATTAAGCAAAATGACACGTTCGATATGCCCATCAGGGGAATCGGGAAGTGTTGACTACCTTAAGAAGAAACTTCTCTTTCTTCAGTTGCTTCTCTCTTGCCTGCCCACAAAAGCAATCAAATTGTCACTTAAGATAATATAAAAATCAACCATTCTATAGCATTCCAATCAAATACACTATAAAACTACTAAGCAAGGAATCACAAACACTTCACAATAATCACCCTCACCTAACACACCCCGAAAACATTATACATTACTAGAAGCATTTGTATATCACAATGGATGGAAATAGTACAATCAATGTTATAAATCTAGAATCTGCAACCCCTACAGACACCGATATGTTAAGATCACGGAAGTCGCCGAAACCATATCGCGAAAACACAATTATTGCCACATATGACCACAATTATCAGAAACATCAAGCCACATCAAACTGTATTTAAACCCTTCATTAAAATAAAGGGCGACCCAATTCACTGAGGCTTTCGGGATTTGAACTCATTAATGTCTTACACATCATAAACCAAACAATCTTACCATTACACTTCAAATGAATATTAGAACAAAAATAACAACAAAAACGGTTAAGGGATAGAGAATTGTAAATACCTTCTCTTCCTTCTTCCTCTTCTTCTCAGGGTCTAGTTCAGGTTGTTGGTTAGGGTTGGTTGACGACGAATCCATGGTGGCGGCGGCGCTGGTGGTGGCGGCGGCGTGAAAGTGTAGCTGCTGCAATTGAGAGTAGTAGGAATAGTACTTAATTAGGTCACAGTTACACACACAAATGTATATTATCAATTTCAATAGTAATAAAGAGTAAAAGATATATGCAACCCGATCTTTTACACTGTGATTGCATCATCTGCCATTTCTAATTATAATTGATAAAGTGTATGTGTATAAATCTTTATACTACCAATAATAATAATATTTGAATGCCACAAAATGAGTTTTAATTTGATCTTACCTTTTTAACTTGTCTTAGGGTAAATGTGCTCAAACTCAATACCCCATGTACTTGATATTTCATTTTGGTATCTCATCAATTCATTACAGAATAAAAACATAATCTTTATATATTTATTGCTAAAAGAAAATGATAGGCTCATCCTAAAGTGATATATGTTATTTTTTTTGTGTATAGGAGTATATAGTATTACTCATGGTTAAAATCAAGAATGATTGTATTACGAGGGAGAAATACATGCATCAATATTGTATGAGTTTTATGTATTATCATTGTATTATTTATTATTTATATTTAATTATTATTGACTCTCCAAAAAATGGTAGATCATGTGACGATTGTGTATAAAAAGTTAGACCCTAATAGTAGATGATACGCTGATTGTATATAAATTTTCAGATTCTTATGACGTAAATGTTATTACACCGTTAAGAATCACGGTTATTATTTACTATCATTTTAATTTATTAAAAATTGAAACAAAATATAAAGAAGTTATTAAACTTAGTTTGGACGCACCAAAACCGGTATGACTAGGTTCGGTTCAATGAATAGAACATAGAGTAAATTACATTTACATCCTCTAAGTTTTAATAAAATTATATAAATTACCCTCTATTTTTTCTACATACAAAAAAATTCATAATTTTTATACATATGATACACTAATTACACCTCTATGAGAAATAAGTGTGATTTTTTAAACAAAAAATTGTGATAAGAATAATTAAGCTAAACAAAATATAGTATACTGTAGAAATAAGTACAATACGAATCAATACATTCTCATTATTTTTTTGTTTCTTACAACATAATATAAGAGTGATTTAAACAATATATTCTTATAATTATTGATACATATTGTAATGAAAATGTACCAACTCATATACTATTTGTACATGTCTCTGCAATATATCATATTTTGTTTAACTTAATTACACTTATCATTTTTTGTTTAAAATATATCATTTATTTCTCATACAGAAATGGTGAATGTAGTGTAATGTATTTATAAAAATCAGGTTTTTTCTTTGGTGTAAAACTTAGAAAGGTGATTAATGTAATTTATTCTAAAATTTATTATTACCATTTGAAATGGTTCTACTCGATTAAAGCTAGCGTTTCTAATATAACAAAATATAAAATACCATAGGTTTAAACATTTAATAAAAATACAAACTTCAGATTCTTGTTTTAAATAAAACAATACGAGGAGAGGTTAGTTAATTAATTTTAATTAAAAGTTATTTTCTAAATTATAGCTTTTCTCAACAATAATAACTATCCATGGTTATTTTTGGGCTTTTACAAACCTCACATGGCTGAAATTTATAATTGGAGTGGGGCCCAATTCTAAATGGGTTACCTCAACCTATTTTCTGCAATTTACTCCTTATTTTATATTACTATTTAAAAACATAAAATTGCTCAACATGGCTACTACTTTTATAAATGAAAAAAAAATATTTATAAATGTAGAGGAAGGTGTCATTATTGTGTAGACATAGTCTTATCATTTCAGTAGCCTCAGACTGAAAGTGTTGTGAAATACGTTTGTCATGTGGGCAATATGAACTTATTGACATCGAGATAATGTAATATTGTTTTTGGCTTAAGAAAAGTTTTTCGACATAGTGAGTACGGGTATGCCTCATCCTATTGCCACAATCCTTTCTTTTAGTAATGCTGATTGTCTAGGCATGATCAACAAATGTAAAGATCGGGCGACCTTATCTATCTAGACTTGATTGATAAATATACATAGTGGATCTTATATGTCTGATCGTTGATCTCTAACCTAACATTAGATGGAATAACCATAATAATTATTTATATCAAACATTATTGATGAAATGCTTGTAATAGATATTAAATTCTATATAAATTTATGATTTATAAATCATAGTCACGTTGCTTCAACTAACTATAAAGTATAAATAATTAAATAGGCTCCTATTATTTTGGTTCTGAATGACCCTTGATCTTGAAACTCACCTTCTTCTTCAAAACCCAGTTTCCACTCACTCCAATCAAATCTTCTCAATCCTTACATCAATGGCAATAACAACAACAACAACACTTATGCTGAATCATTAGCACAAATGTATGCTCAAGTAATTGATAGTGAGAAACTAAAAAAAACACTAGTTCATTCTCAAATGGTTGAACTTGAGAACAAAAATTCTCCATTTTTGGACAGAATGAGTGTGACCAATCCTCTAGAAGAAACTATTATCCCTCATAAATTCATTCGCATGTGTCTTTTTTTTTCCTCTCGAAGTTTTCATTTGAAAAAGGTGAATGTTTGATTCGTATGTAATGTAAATTATTAAAATTTGTATATCATTTTGGGCATAGTAAGATTAGTCTAAAAATACTTCATTAATTGCATAAAAAAGTCAATGTACACCCTGCAATTTTTTATGCATAATCATTATAGTTGACACTTTTGGTGCCCTAGTTATGTAAGATTATACTCATACCACTTTTTGATATATTTTGGAGTACTCAATGCAACTTGCACCTTATCCCAAATCCTAGATCCACCACTGCATTTTGGTCTATTTCAAGCTCCAAACACTGTTAGACCTTCAAAAAAGAAGGCTAGCAGAAATTGGAGAATGAAACTCCAATCTCAAGAGCCCAATAACTACTATGAGCAACCACAATTGTTTTTAAGATTATTATTAACGGAATAAGAAATTTTTTCTTCTATTCTCTACTTTAATTCTTATTTCTTGACTTTTGTTTTTAAATAAGAATAACTCTTGGTTGTTCTTAACCAAAGAAAAGTGAGGGAAAAGAGCTATATGTTGTGGAAAAAAAGTAGATGTTGTAAGACTCAAATAAGAATAAGAATTGTCATTACAACAAAAAAGTAAATGTTTTCTTATTTCATAGAAAATTATAATAAATTATAAAATAATATGTGGGACCCAAGTAAAAATCTAAGTTCAGTATTTCTCAAAACTCATAATGGATACATTTTTCACCATGAAGAAAAATGTAATAATATATGCATTATCTAGGTCAAGATTTATTCACAGTATATAGTTTACTCCCAAAGAAAACTATCTCATAAAAACAAAATTTCAAACTTCAAAAGAATAATTTTTTAATCATCAGATATTGAATGCTCTGGTTTTCTTCCTGATGCACGGATGATTTGACTTACATATAAGCTATATTTTAACTATACTCTCTTAAAATCTATAAAAATGTCTAAATTTTAAAAAGAAATTGAATAACTTTTTTCTCTATAAAAATGTAGAAGTGTATTTTCTTAAAAATAACCAGTTATACGAATACAAATATCTAATCTATTTAATATGTCATAGCATTAAACTTCTCAAGTTAATCAGCAATAACAATAGCAAAATGTATTCATTTATGCTTATGAAAATAGTAAATAGTCATTAACAAAACAGTTCAAGACAAAATCAAGATGACAATTGGCATAAGACTAACATGAATGTTCATACTAAAGATGTCCTATGGCATCATCATGAAGGTGGCCAAAACAAACAGTAACAACTGTAGTGTGAGATATCACCTTGAATCCAAAGGAAGATAACTAAAACCATATTTTGTTTTCGGAAACCACTACATTCAAGCAGCAGCACCTTTTCCCTTCTTCTTCTGAAGTTTCTTCAAATAAAATTCCAGCTCCTTACCTTCCAGAATGTAGCTGCATGATTCAGGAAAAACAAAACAATAAGAACGAATATGAAAACGGTCAACTTCAAATAGATTGACACAATTACAATTTAAGCACTTACCCATCAGCTCTGCCACATTGACCGGGTCGAGATGAGATGGAAGCTAGCAATCTCCCACCACCAAACTGCTCTTCAATGTGAGCATCAAGAGTACGATCTTTCTGGCGCTTCTCAATTTTGCGCTGCAGATGATTACTTTTCTTGGCTTCTTCTGCAGTGGCTTCACTCTCCTGCATTTTAGCGATTACAGGATAAAATAATAGATGTCAGATATACAGGAGAATGGGGTCCACTTCATTAGATTCATAAATTGTATAACAAATTAGTGTGTACCATCCATGTACCATAATTCATATGTTTAGTTTTTATATGATATTATAGAAACAATAACTAGCGAAAAATACATTTTAGGCAATCAAAACTATGAGGAAAAATAATGGGTTGAACGACAATAATATTACAACAAAAAAGACAGAGTACATAAAAAATAATGATGTGAATAAATATTCAAAAAGTATAACCTCTGTGGTGTCCTTCTTAGCGGCTACTTTCTTCTTCCTGCCAACTTCGACACCATAGTGCTGAAGGTACCACTGCTTGAACGGAGCAGCATCAACTTGTACAATAGCACCCTTGACAAGGGTCTGAGTTCGCACAAGCTCATTGTTTGAGGCATTGTAAACCACATCTAGCAAACGAGTCTTGCGAGTTACAGCCTCACTACCCCATGAGAAATTTCCAGTATCCAACCTCAGTGCCCTCCATTTCACATTGCCACCTCTAACACGGATCCTCCTAACTGTCTTGTTGCTCGAAAGCTTAGTGTTAGCTGGCTGGCGACCGAGCTCATACCTATAAGAAACCACAAAAACATTTTAGCTTCAATAACAATTATCAACATAGAATTTCATCATAGTAAATAGTAATAAGCAACATTGTCAAACAAAAAAAGCCATCAAAATAGACATACACAAATTAACTCTATAATTCATTGAAATGATTTGCCATCATTGACCCTTTGGGTCTGTGGTCACTTTGAACCCTTAACGCACTAGTTGTTCTTCTCCTCTCTCTTTCCTAATGTAACTTTGAATCTAATAAAAAAAAGATACACAATATATATATAATCCATTTTAGAAGAAAGGCATTGGAACTATGCAACATAAAATTTCAAAAAATGGTACAATTGCATAGTAACATACATTTCCATGCAACAAAAAATGAGGGCAGTGTAATAAAAAGAAGTTCTAGTGCTCACTCTTAGAAATCCACAAAAACCACCAAAAAATTAAACTAATGCAACCCGAAAAGTGAAAGTCCATGCTTACATAGACCTATTAGACGCTGTAGCAAATATGAAATCCCAATTCAAAAGCCGATAATAACCCATAAATACAACAATCACTCAATAAAACTCTCCTATAGTCTCTTTGTAAGTTGAGTTTTGGAGAGGACGGATGCGAAATGGAAGGATCCGGAATCATAAAATACACTTTTGAGATGACTTCAAAGCTTTCCATTCCATTCCTCCAAAATTTAACTTACAAACAGACCCTTAACAAATAATTGGCTCAAATATTCGCGACACAAATTACACCACCCCTATCCATCAAAAACCTACTCAATCAAAATAATAATAAGATACCATTTCCATTTTAATTTAAACCTATCTAATTCACAACCATGCAAAAATTCCAGCTATAATATATATATATATATAAAGATTAAAGAGTTAATACTTTCTCTTCTTCCTCCATGCCTTCTTCTTGCCACCAGTGGCACGCCTCTTGTGCATAGAATCCCTGGAAATACCTGATAATCAATCATATAACACTCCATTACATAAAATTACATTGCATACACTAATAATGATTGTAATTAACGATGGAAACAATTGCAGATCGAAGAACAATGAAAAATGAGATAATGAATTATACCCATCTTGATCGAGTATTGAGGTGAAGCAACACACTCTCACTATGGGTTCAAATTCGAAACCCTAATATTTTGCGTTATATATTCGCACTTATGAAACCCTAATTGGTGCTTCTATTCGGATACTTAGGCCCAAATGAAGAAAATAAAATTTCTACATAACCTTAACTATATAATCCAGCCCAATACTTATTGTTACCGGACCTTTATTCGAAATCACATTTGTTGTCATACTTTTTGTATCACTCCGTGTATCATCAATTCTGATCGGTTAAAAAACTTGTTTAAGTTAAAATTGTAGTTATTAAATATTTTTCTGGTCAATCATACATCATAGCATATAGAGTGACACAAATATGTGTACATGTGATTTGGTACTTGAAAATAGTTGGTGGGACTCTTCTGTTCAACAAAGTGAGCCACTTGATATGATTCGTGAGAAAATTCTTAATTATTAAACTTTTAACTTGAATATTTTTCTTAATCAATCATAATGATGTATAGAGTGTCCGACTTTGTGGAGCTGAAGATATGCTCTTCTTCCTTACATTTGGTTGTGTCTTTGCATGTGGTGTGCTTATACTTGTCAAGTTGGTTAATTTGATGAAAATAGGATGTTTGAATACTTAAACCGAATAACTTGGTTGAAATGAGTACATTACATGTCTCATGAGTGTCTAAAATGTATTATAAGGTAAAATCACATGTCTTCATGATTTGGTTGATAGTGCATAAGAATCTTTAGTGATAGTACAGTGTAATTAAATTCTCCGAACATATATGAAGTAGACCTATAGAAATTCTTATTGGGGGATTAGATTAAAGACCAATTTATAAAGGAAGAATGATACCAAAAATGTATATGTAAAATGATTGAAAAAGACTTAGAGATTAATGTATTATTCATAACATGATTTATGATAAAACAATTTAGAGTCGTACCAACCACTTAGTCAATCTCACATGATAGGATAAAAAATTTGGTTGTTGTTGTATATGTTTTCTAGATAGCATCATAGAAAGACATGTTACAGTTAAGAATGACAATATATATATTCAGACTTGTGAGTACCCATCAATAATACAATCATAGAAAGACATGTTGTGTATTCTTTAATTATATTTTATGATTGTTATTATAATTTTTCTGAGTGTCTAAAATAACATAAATGCTTATAGAAATTCATGCCCTAATGTATAAGTTATTTGAAATCTTTTAAATAATTTATAAATTCATGAGTTATCCACATATTATTATCTCTCTCCATTGTGGAGGCTTCAACGTAGAGAGCATTGTTTAATGAAGAGTATGTGTAAATTTTATCTTGGAAAAATATATTTTAATACATTGAGAAATGTTTAATTTAGCTTTTTCAGTGTCAACTTCTCTCTTTTGTACTATTTAAACAATATTTTTAGAACTCACATTAACATACTCTTTTCAAAATTTATATGCGTAAAATATTTATCCAAATATGCCTTGATTATCAAGTTCTTGTAAAACAATCACCAAATAAATCTATTTAAAATCTATGCAATGACAATATGAAGTTGAGAACAAGGATAAGTTGACACTCTAATTTTATCCTTTTTATTTCCCCCTTGAACTCCTTTGTGCAAAATGATAATTCTATCCCTCAAAAAATCAAATGATCACCAATTCAATCTTTAAAATGGCTCTAATTTTAATTTTTCAATTTTTTATTATTTTAAGACTAAGTCGATTCATCATTGATTTTTTAGGACAAGTTATTAATAAATAAGAAAATACAATGATAGCACATTAAAAAAACTTACTTCATATATTCATTTATTTTACGAAATTATAATGATTTAGATTTACTCACTAATTCAAATCACATAAATAGTAGATTATTATAGAATGTATGTCTAAGATGAGTAATTTTTTCTTAAAGTAATAATATTTACCACACTTTAATGAATAGATAAAGAAATGGATCTATGGTCTTTTTTTTGTTTCCCACAAGTATCTTTGCACTAGAGGCAATCCTATCTGAGCCGAGAACATTCACAGGTACGTGGGGCTAACTCTCCTAGCAGATATTTTTTCCATCTACAAGACTTGAACCCGATACCTTAAAAAGAAATTAAACATATACCACTTGAACCAACGTCTATTGATAACGAATCTACAGCATGAAGAGGATATTATTGGATCCAATAGTTTAAATGACTTTAAACACTTTCTTGTTATCCTTATCCTTATCCAGCTGGAAAGGGTAAATTGTCTTTTCGCCCTGCTCAATGAGGGCTGGTTCGTCTTTTCATTGTTAAAGTTAAGGGTAGAATCGTTAACAACTTACGAAATAATATTGATGTGGGGACCACGATCCTCATCACACCACAACTAACTAATTTCCATTTTAAAGTAAAATAAATAATTTTTTATTGTTCACATTTTCGGGTAATAAATTAATTCAATTTGGAATTCGTGACTCATAACAAGTATCGCTCCCAATAATTGAACTATCAACCATAATGATACAATTATTTAGTATGACCTTACATCGCTAGACCAATATATTATTGTTAAAATAAATGATTAAACAAAGTTATTTTATACATAAGTTTACCCCATCTTTTTTTTTTACTATTTATTATTTGATATAAGTTTGTTTGATTTAATTTTTTGGGAAAATTACACGATCTAATTATTTTTTAAACATTATTTTGATGGTTTCAACAACATTCTTCAATCGACAACCAAATATAAATAAATTTTAGGTGGATAAATTATAAAGTAGGCATAGCTTAAGACAGTCAAATTCTATTATATGAACTCTATAAAACATATAAAATTATATTTAAATAATGGAATTATCCACCAATTAGTCTTATTGGTTTTCTTAATTGTTTTATATATAAGTTTCTAATTTTAAAAACTGTATCAACCCTTCCTTGATTCTCAAATTTTATCATTTATCTATTAAACTCTAAATACTAACATTTTATGTGTAAATGTAATAATAATACAAGTGGAAAGCAACTAAATAACTTTAATTTATAAGATATCCCAACTAGGTTATTTATAAAAATATAAGCTTAAATTTTTTTATTTCTTTAAATTGTGAAGTTATAAGTTTGTATTAGAATTTATTTATATTCACTATTTATTTTCACACATCATTTACTTATAAATAAAAATAATATAAATGAGAAATTTACGTAGATAATGTTGTTTGATTACATTATCACACGTCTAGTGTAACTTTTTTTGGAAATTATATGATTAACGTAACTTTAATGGAGATCGTGTATGCTATCCACAATTTAAATGATTAAAAGTCATGTTTTTTAAACACGATTTCTATTCTAAATTAATAACAAATTTACTATCTAGTTTGATGGTTATTGTTTTACATGGTGAGCTATAGGTACATGGTTCAACAATCATATAGAGTAATTTTGTTATTAATTTACAATAGAAATCGTGTTTAATGAACATGATTTTTAAAAATCATATTTACCGAACACGACTTTAACAAATAAAGTGAAACTCATGTATGTGAGACACGATTTCTCCAATAACTCGTATTCCTAATCCACGACTTCCCTTAAAATCGTGAATAACAAACACAATTTCTATTAAAATTACACTAATCTTATAATTTCCAAAAAAGTTAGATTAGACATGTGATAATTTAATCAAACTACACTATTAATTTTTTCTAATATAAAGGAATGACAAATGATGGGATATTTATAAATCTATTATAATCTGAATTTTTTATTTTCATCGAAGCACCTAAGCGATTTCCTTATTCTACCATTTTAATATACTTTATCCCGTTTTTTATAAAACCATTTTGAAGTTATTGCTTTAATCCCTTTTCTAGGATTATTTTTAAAGTTATGTGCGCAATAAATAAATAAAAATTGTTTGCTTACTTAAACAATTTGAGGAGAAAAAGAATAGTTGGAATAAAGTGAACATTTGAAGAATATTATCAATACATCATTAATGTAAAGATTCATATATAGATAATGTATCATTTATTATTTATTTAGATTATTACTTTTTTGAAAAGTCAATGATAATTAAAATTAAAAATGAATGGTAGATGATGTAGTAATAATATAAAAAACTCTTACACTATCAACGTATACATCTTTTCTCATTATTACTACCATGTCAATTATTAGAAGCAATATTACTAAACCATGTACATTATTAGAAGCAATATTATTAATATCTCGTCAATTATACATCATTTGATATGACTGTAATATTGTCGTTACCATTGTAAATGCATCAATGTGCAATTATAATGTGATAATGATGCAACTACACAGGGCTACAATACTACTATATCGATCATATCCAGGTTACATCAAATTACATTAAACCATATCAAATTCAAGAATATATTGTTAATCACAAAACATTTCAAGACAATGTTTATAATCTGCATCCAATGGTTGCACCCATATGTTAAAATACTACCAATAACAATTAAGTTACATGTTTGAATCCTGACTATGATATTTTTAAAAAATATAATTTTTTATGCATAAATCAAATTTCCCTAATATAATAATATACTTTAACCAATTTAATTTTATGTATGATATAATTGTCATACTATATTTGTATGGTGAGTGATTTACATGAGGATACTACATTTAAAAACATGGTCAAGAGGAATATTCTGAGAATAAAATGTCGACTCATATTAGGAGGTAAATTATATTTCAATTAGTAAAATCATGATATGTATACTATTTTGTTTAGGTTTAAAAATATTTTATAGAAAATAATTAAATATGACACATGTTATGATTTTAGTAGCCGGAGGATATAACTTAGCTCCTTATATCAAGAAATATTTTATTCTCGAATATTTGTTGGTACTAGCAATGATATCTCTCACTTTTTAAGAAAATAATCTATTTCGAGTTGGGATGACAAAGAACCCAAACCGTACAAATACTCGTAACAGGTACACGCAATAATAACTTATGGATGAGAATAAGTTTTATAATACTCATCTCATGGATATCCACAAATTTATAAATTCACTATTTAATTAATTTTTTATATATTATAGTTTTATTTATTTATTATTATTTTAAGATCATATATAATATACTTTATTATTATTATTTCATAATATATCTATTTGACTATGATCATAAACTTATCATATAAATATCAACTTATTCTTGTAATAATTATTTTTGTATATTTATTCTTATAAAATATATAAATATATAATTAAATTTATAAAAACTCGTTGGATACTCACAAATACTTAGTACTCGCAGATGTTGTAGGTTTAGGAACACAGAAGCACTATGCGCGCCTATTGCCATCCCTACCATCGACATATGTGATTACCCTTTTCAACTACTTTTTTCGATTTCAAGAATCAAATATTTGACCTTTTGTTTTTCCGTAACATCGCCTTATACCCCAACAAATTGTTTAATAACATATATATAAATACTGAATAAAAAGTATGAATATTTAATTTGTTTGGTTACTTCTCCTTTTGGTTTTGTTTCTATGAAACTCTTTCTCCCTGTCATGGCTTCTTCTATCCGTATTCTCTCTCTCTAACAACACCATTTTTTGAGCTTTCTTTTCATACAACCTTCATTCCCATTTTTCTGCTACTCTCAATTATTCATTCCAACCTTGTAAGGAAACTCTAATCAAATGCATTCTTCACTTTTTCTAACAACAATGAGGAATGAAAAAAAAACATAACCTTTGTTTTGGTCACTGGTTTAGAATGTTTTTTTTAATGTTTTTTATCAATATGTTTTGTTTGGTTGGATTGAGCGTGATGTTTTGTTTATATTATATATTGAAAGTAGAGATTTTTATGTTTATATTTGTGTTTTAACTTTTATTGTAATTTTTGCTGCATTCTCTGACATTAATTCTTTGATCTGATTTACATGTTAATTTTGTCACTTCAAGTTGGCCTATGAATTTTTATTTTATTGGGTAGATTTGGCAAAGTGGTATAGGTTGGAATGCTCAGTTATATACATCTACCCTTTCCAGACCCGCCTAATCAGGAGTTTGGTGCACTCGGCCGCTTTTTTCCTTTTTGTTTTGCTTGTTCTGATCTGGTTGTTAGGATCATAGTTTTTATCAGAAGAATTGTTTTCTGATCAGTGTTCTATTGATTGGATAGGAAAATTATGAAGTAATATAATTATAGTTAAGTTTTGTATACAACGAAATAATATCATACTATATTCATATTGTCCTAGTTTTGAACTTTCTAGGTACATATATATATATATACACTTGATGTTCAAGGAGGCTAATTTTGATAAGTAACATCTTTTATTTTATGTTGCAGATTGTTGTCATTTTTTCCAATATATAGTCTTGAATTGAAGTCAATGTAATAAAAATTGGCTGGAACATGTCTAGCCGACCGGGGTTTTGAGGATCGCAACATGTTGACAGATTGCTTGCTGTTTGCAGATGACTTCTACAACGAAAAGTGGATTATTAATGACATTAAATGTTTCATGCTACATTTTAACACTAACTCACCTTCGAAAACTAAGTAGCAACAATATGTTAGAGTCTTTTGACAGTTAGACATCTCTTCATGGAGTCCTGTACCCGTCTCTTGGAAATCTTGTTGGTTATAGAGTTGTAATTCTAATAATGGAGAGGTTAGTTTCTTATCGTCTCTTGATGTGTGTACATTTTCCGGGGTCTCGATCATGTCAGAAGATTAGTTTATTTATTTTCGTTGTTTTTCTTCTTCTAAGGTATAAAATTTTGAGAGAGCTTGGAGATGGTTCTTGCGGTCATGTATATAAAGCCCGTGATATGAGAACTTATGAGATTGTAAGCAATTCTATCAACTTCAGTATTTTCATCTGCTTATGTTCTTTTACTGATCTTTGTATAGATTGTATTTCATTGCGGTATAACTTGAAAGCATCGTTTTTTTCTTCTGTTAGGTTGCTGTGAAAAGATTGAAAAGAAAGTTTTTTTTCTGGGAAGAATACACAAATTTAAGAGAAGTTAAGGTATGTTCTACATTAGAGTTTTGTAGCTATAAGATTATTTTCATGCATTCCTAGAACTGTAAGAAAGATTGTGTTTAAATATGAATATGTCTCCGCTGATGTGCGTTGCATTCCTTTTGCAGATTCTGCGTAAAATGAATCACCCGAATATCATAAAGTTGAAAGAGGTTGTTAAAGAGAATAATGAAATATTTTTCATTTTTGAATACATGGTAAAGAAGCTCTCATTGTTCTTTTTTAATGATTTATATGCATAAGATATGCCTCAGTGTGTTGAGTGATTTTTGCATATCTAAGAGGGTGAGCCTCGATGCAACGGTAAGGTTGCTTGCCTTGTGACTTGGCCACTTGGGGGTTGTGAGTTCAAACCATGCTTTCAAACGATAAAAGAACTATGAACTCCGATGTAATTCATCCAAAACCATCGAATATTTGGATGGAGGTTTGTATTTGCTTTAGCTTTACTAGCAAGTGCTTGACACTAGATTTCACGTCTTCAGGATTGTAATCTTTATCAATTAATAAAAGAGAGACAAAAGCCCTTTTCCGAGGAAGAGATACCATGTTGACAGATTGCTTGCTGTTTGCAGATGACTTCTACAACGAAAAGTGGATTATTAATGACATTAAATGTTTCATGCTACATTTTAACACTAACTCACCTTCGAAAACTAAGTAGCAACAATATGTTAGAGTCTTTTGACAGTTAGACATCTCTTCATGGAGTCCTGTACCCGTCTCTTGGAAATCTTGTTGGTTATAGAGTTGTAATTCTAATAATGGAGAGGTTAGTTTCTTATCGTCTCTTGATGTGTGTACATTTTCCGGGGTCTCGATCATGTCAGAAGATTAGTTTATTTATTTTCGTTGTTTTTCTTCTTCTAAGGTATAAAATTTTGAGAGAGCTTGGAGATGGTTCTTGCGGTCATGTATATAAAGCCCGTGATATGAGAACTTATGAGATTGTAAGCAATTCTATCAACTTCAGTATTTTCATCTGCTTATGTTCTTTTACTGATCTTTGTATAGATTGTATTTCATTGCGGTATAACTTGAAAGCATCGTTTTTTTCTTCTGTTAGGTTGCTGTGAAAAGATTGAAAAGAAAGTTTTTTTTCTGGGAAGAATACACAAATTTAAGAGAAGTTAAGGTATGTTCTACATTAGAGTTTTGTAGCTATAAGATTATTTTCATGCATTCCTAGAACTGTAAGAAAGATTGTGTTTAAATATGAATATGTCTCCGCTGATGTGCGTTGCATTCCTTTTGCAGATTCTGCGTAAAATGAATCACCCGAATATCATAAAGTTGAAAGAGGTTGTTAAAGAGAATAATGAAATATTTTTCATTTTTGAATACATGGTAAAGAAGCTCTCATTGTTCTTTTTTAATGATTTATATGCATAAGATATGCCTCAGTGTGTTGAGTGATTTTTGCATATCTAAGAGGGTGAGCCTCGATGCAACGGTAAGGTTGCTTGCCTTGTGACTTGGCCACTTGGGGGTTGTGAGTTCAAACCATGCTTTCAAACGATAAAAGAACTATGAACTCCGATGTAATTCATCCAAAACCATCGAATATTTGGATGGAGGTTTGTATTTGCTTTAGCTTTACTAGCAAGTGCTTGACACTAGATTTCACGTCTTCAGGATTGTAATCTTTATCAATTAATAAAAGAGAGACAAAAGCCCTTTTCCGAGGAAGAGATACGGTGTTTAATGAAACAAATACTGCAAGGACTTAGTCACATGCACAAGAAAAGATTCTTTCATAGGGATTTAAAACCTGGTAAGGCATACAACTGTATTTAGCAAATTTCGGTTATATATTGTTCTGTTTATACTTTCCAGTTCAATCTGTCTAAAGAGTCATATGAATCGTGATGTATTCGAAATGTTTTCTTCTATACAGAGAATTTGCTGGTGACAAATGATGTTCTCAAAATTGCTGATTTTGGACTGGCTAGAGAAGTATCATCGATGCCTCCGTATACTCAATATGTTTCCACACGGTGGTGAGTCATGCTTTCAAGTTTTATCTCATCTTTTTTAGCCTGCCCGTTTTCACGTGTACTTCAATTTCTCTATGGACAACTTCGGATATAATAATATTTTACGGATTGTTTGTTAATATATGTTCTTTAAGGAGTTATTGTTTTCGTCATTACCATCAACTTTATCACATTTTTGTTTTGGGAATTCAGGTATCGGGCTCCAGAAGTTTTGTTACAGTCCCCATGTTATACTCCAGCTGTTGGTACGCATTAGCAATACTTTCTTTCTTATATAGATGTCTTGATAGTGTGCCGAGTTAGTTGTAGGGAGCTAGCAAGAGTGATTTTGGAGGCAGAAGTTACAATTTGTAGTTTTTGCCTCAATCTGGTTTTGGTAGGCAGAACCATTTTCGGGGTATCCATTGATAACACTAAATACAGATACAAATGTTTACGGCAGTTACGGTGACTGCCAGGCTGCCATTGATAACACTGAACCAAATACAAATGTTTGTGGTTAACTTGAGTTACTTCATGCCATTATGCATTTGTGGACAAACTATTTTTGCCATTTATGCTCTCACCCGGAGATAGAAATCATTCTTGTTTTTCTTGAGGTGGTAAGTAACTTCTAGACATTCTTTGCAGACATGTGGGCAGTTGGTGCTATATTAGCCGAGCTTTTTACTTTGAGTCCCATATTTCCTGGTGAAAGGTATCTTAAGCTCAAATATTTTACGTCTTTGGTTTTGCTTTAAAAAGTTTAAAGTGATGATGAAAACTTATTGCACTCATGTTATTTGTTTTTGTTACAGTGCAGTCATGTTATTTTCTGTCTTATATTTTTGTGCTTTTGCATATTTAATAAAGCTTTTCCACCAACCATAGAATTTTTTGCTATTGTGTTTGCATTTTAATATGAATGGAAAGCACTAGAGTTTTGCCACCGAAGGTGAGATTGCTGTTTTTATTTCACCGAGGACAATCTTGTTCATGAATTCTTTATGAAAATGATGTGGAAAATTAAACTAACAAGATCAAGAATGAGGATTGCCATGTTGGAGCATAACAATGAAGCATTTACGATATAGGTTTCTGATAACTAAATAACTTATGTGCAAGATTGTTTTTATAGCTTCATAATATCTTAGCAAATATTCAATGCGTTATGGGTTTTGGAAGCATTTCTGTACTTATGTATTTGTTTTTTCTTCATTTCTTTGGTCTTATGATTTTTTCTATATAAAAATAGCAATGCCCTTTTGTTCTTGCTTCTCTCAGACACCTCTCTGCTTAGATTTTATAATCTGTGAGACATTGATATTCGGGAGATTGCTACTAATAGTCCGAATCAGTCGATTGGAATCTTTTTCTTTTACATATCACATCATATATATATATATATGGGACTTTCGTCCTCATTAAGTTGTAGTTGATATTTATATCTGAACCGGAAACTTACTCAAAACATGAACTATTTAGTTTTGTTCGTGGACATATCTTATATACATTACTTAAAATAAACATTTACACTTTCCATCACATTTTAGAAAGTTTCTTTTTTTTTTCATTGACAGTGAAATAGATCAATTGTACAAAATATACCACATTCTTGGTACGCCTGATTTAACTCCTTTCACCATAGGGGCGAACAACTTTCGGCTATTGGACCTTGTCGGTCATGAAGTTGTGAGTGTTCACGTAATTGGGGTCTAATTGTGTAATATTACTTCATTTTGTTGTCATGCTTCCATTTTTAACTACTTCCTGTATCTTTTTTGCTCTGATCCTTCGGCAGGTTCAACCCATGAAGCTTTCTGATATCATTCCAAATGCTAGCTTGGAAGCAATAGATTTGATCACTGTACGTTCTGGGCAGTAGAATTGTCCGTCAACCTATCAAATATTAAAATTTATTACAATTTAACCTTGTTAGTAGTGCCGACATTTAATATCTGCTGCACTATAAATTCCGCAGCAACTTTTATCATGGGACTCATCGAGAAGGCCAGATGCAGATCAGTCATTGCAACATCCTTTTTTCCATGTAACGGTTTCTCTGAAGTCTGTTCTACTTCACTTCATATCTTCAATTTACTAATATGTACCGGGACAGGTATCTACATGTGTTTCTCGTCCTCTCCGTGACCCACTTGAGCTGAAGCTGAGTAGAAAGAGTGAGAACATTTCCATTTTCTTTCTGTCTTATTATATCCTTCTTTTAATCACTTTGGCTCTATTGTTTATTTCTTTGCTCATGCACAACTTGCAGGGGCAAAGCCAAATCTTGAGCTGAAACTGCAAGATTTCGGCCCTGATCCGGATGATTGTTTTCTCGGTCTGACATTAGCTGTAAAACCCAGTGGTTCAAACTTGGGTAAATACTATCTTAAGTATTTATTTAACTGAAGTAAAAGTTAGATCATTGGCATTAGTGATTGTGCTTTGCTCTCCCATTTTTAGTAGAATAATAATGTGTTTGGTATTGTTTGTTTCGGTGATTGAAGTAATCCCATCCTTTTGTTGCATTTTCTTGTTTGCATGACAGAAAAATTCCGATTTTCTTCTTAAGATTTGTGCTGGCTGCTTGATCCCTCTCCAAACTTATGTTGCTATTAAAAGTTCGGTTCGGGTTGTGTCCTCTTGGTATGCCAAAGGCTCACAACGATTGAAAGAAGAATTAAGTTCTATTAAACATGAGAAATCAGTTAATTTTATTCGTTTCATTTTCACTTCTCATTTATTATTTTCGTTACATCCAACTATGGAAAATACGGTGGTTAACTTTCGTACATGACTCCCCCCCCCCTCTAAACAAGTCCTGGAAACTCCTGCCCCCGGCCAGCTCAATCTTGTCGTCAGTTACATTTTGTTGATAATTTTTGTCGCACTTCATTATGTGAATCTATGTTCTGTTTTCTGAATGGTGTTGACCTCTTTCTTTGAAATGTTTGAGCTTTTTCCAATATTCTTCTCCTTCTTCACTTGGTTGGTTTGTTTTGGCCTTCACATTTCAAAAATTCTTTTGCTCAACGCTTTTAATAATACACACGGCTGACCATTTAATTACGGCATTTTCTGCAGCTATGGGCCAAAATGTATCTCAGAGTACGAGAAAGGTTGGTATATGCTGCTGTAAATCCAGCAGCATGTGATTTTTATGTTTTGAAAATCTGATATGAGTTTTGTTTACCGCAATTTCGACGTAATACAGTATATAATAATGCAGAATGCGTTGTTCGGCTCGGATATTAATGACCATCCAGACAAGTCGGGTGATTCCTAGTTTCTTACCTTCCATTTGAAATACAATCAAAAGTGCAAAAAATCTAACATTGTGGAATTATTTGAGGACCCTGATTGATGGGGCTTCATTATCATTTCTAGGATAAGACTTGACATTTTGACTTTTCTTTTCAACTTTCACTCTCTTTACGCGATAATAATGAGTTATGTTTTTCGTGCCTCTAGTGTTTTGGAGATTATTATCTCCTGATCAAAATGGAATTCACAACTCAGCAGAGACTTCATTGTCGTTGTCATTCGGGTAAGTTCTTGCTTATACCAAGCTTTTCCTCATCCTATATAGATGGATAATGCTAGTTATAGTTTGCATCAACTTATATACACATTACTTTCCATGTTCCAAATTTCCAATATCATATATCTATCCCATTATATATTTGCCCCATGTTTTTTGGAAGAGAAGATTTTTGCACACACTTATTTCTATCTAACCCATTATCCTATATACACACTTGTTGCAAATTTGTAAATATCGTAGTTTTTTTAGTACTACAAAGGGTACCGTTCACCCTCTAGGTAATGAACTAATCCCTTTCGGGGTGCATGACTGTCCCTCCCTATAAGTGACACTCCCAGAAATCGAACCCTTGCCCTTCTGGTTGTCCTGAGGATCTAGTAGAGCCTTACACTACTAGACCAACGCATTCTTGGTTAAATACGTAATAGTGATTTTTCGTCTTTTGGCTTATCTTCTTGACAGTTCAGTTCAACATCCACAAGTTGGGGTACCACAACAATCAACAGGGTTTTCCTTTCAGCCTTTGCAGCCTAACATCTTAACTGCACCATTTTTGGCTCTGTCTTCGCCATTCCAACGCCGTCACTGCCTGTGATTTCGAGTGTTCCATCTTTGAACAAATGAAGTGTGATCAAATCTTGACAATGCACATAATAATTTTCATCAAAGTTATAATATTTTGTACAGCTTCTGTTTAGGATTAAAATTTTGAATAGTTTCATGTTATAGAATGTAATTATTGAGCAACTTCTATAAGGATACTTTACTCATTTCCTTTACTGTGTAATACTGAAATTCCAACATTGATAAACAGGGAATATGAAATCAGGAAGTGATGTGCACTTTATCTACAACAATTCATGTTAAAGTATCCATTTTGATGACCCAATAAGGCCAGTATTTTATTGAATCACCATCACATGAACCAAATGATAGACTCAAGTGAGAAGAATTGTTATCTTGAGAAATGAAATAAGTTAATATGAATTATTAGTTCTTATTTGAATGGGCAAGATTAGGGCTGATAATGAATCGAACCAACTCGATATTTGTTTGAAACTCATTTCGTTATTTAGCTCGATAAACTTGGTCCATGAACCAAATGAGCTGGAAATTAAGCTCGTTAAATAAACGAATCGAACTTGAGTTGGATATAGTTCGACTCGTTAGGTTCATAAGCTGACTTGATATATATATAAACTAATTTTTTATTTATTATGATCCATACATTATTTTTTATATTTATTGTTATTATATATATAAATAAGATTATATTTGTAATATGTAAAACCTTTTGCAGTATTTTCAAATTTTAATTAATTATTTGAGTTGTCCAAATGAACCATTCGAATTAAACTGAACAATTCACGAATTTTAACCGAGCCGAACTCGAGCTAATAATGTAACTCGTATTGAACTCGAGTCGAGTTTCGAGCTGAATCAATCCTTATCGAGCTGAGCTTTGATTCGATTCGGTTCGGCTCGTTTCAAGCCCTAGGCAAGATTAAGGTTGGCAATGAACTAAACCAACTCAGTATTCGTTCGAAACTCGATTCATTATTTAGCTTCATAAACTTGGTTCATGAACCAAATGAGCTGAAAATTGAGCTCATTAAATAAATGAACCGAACTTGAGTTGCATATAGTTTAACTCATTAGGTTCATGAGCCGACTCAATATATATAAATTAATTTTTATGTTTATTATGATGCATACATTATTTTTTATATTTATTGTTATTATATATATAAACAAGATTATATTTATATATGTAAAACCGTTTGCAGTATTTTTCAAAATTTAATTAATTATTTGAGTTGTCCAAATGAACCATTCGAATTTAACCGAACAACTCATGAACTTTAACCAAGCCGAACTCAAGCTAAAAAAGTAACTCGTATCAAACTCGAATTGAGTTTCGAGATGAGCCGATCCTTATCGAGCTGAATGAACTCTGGTTCGACTCGGTTCCAGCTTTAGACAAGATTAAAAAAATAATCATATAACAAGTAACTAACTTTTAATTCTAACTATTCATAAATGATTGTAAGGTTTAGATTTATTGTTCTCCTGATTTTTATAAGAATTTTTCCACTTAATGTGTGTTGCAGGTGCTAGCTTGCATACACACATTCTACTAGAAACCTGCCTAATTACTCAACATAGTAAAATTTTAATGTTTTCAATATTAATTGAATATTTGCTTTATGTATTATTAGGAAGATTTTTTAAGAAGTGTAATTAAAAGGATGCATCATTGTTGATTAGGAAAAATATATATTATATTCAACTCTTCTAAAATCAACAAAATGTTCATAATTAATTTTTTTGACTTAAAATTACATCATAATTCATTGATAAGATAATGTTCTAGTAATTTAAAGCCTCGTTTGATCAACATATAAATTAAAAGTTCAAGAATTTGATTTCTATAAGCAACACTTGTATTTTTAAGATATAAAAGTTCCATTAATAAGCACAATCACACCATCATTTTTTTCTCATCCCATTCTGATACCCTCATTTTATTCCACAATCTCCCATTGGATTAGAATCCTGAATGGTTTTGAAAAGTGAGAAGAAAAAATAGAAATGAAAATATCTTATTTTTTACTAAAATGTTTACTATTTTATTCCACAATCCACCATCACACACATTTTGCGTGTTGTAAATAAAAATATTTATGACTTGTTTATTAGTTTTTCAACATTAATATTAGTATAATCTTCATTATGTTCCCTAAAGATAGAAAAAATTGAAAAAGTCTAAAATATAAGGGAATATTCCGTAATTCACAACTTTGAAATAAATATTTCATAATAATAATAATTAATACACTTAATAATTTCCATTATTTTTATCACAAGGAGCAATTAATTAATGCTAAGTTGATACACTTTTTTTGTATTTCACTGCTCCATCATAATTGTACTGTCTAATTTCAATCATCTAACTTATTATATTAACTTTGATTTGGACAAAATTTTAACATTCTTTCCTTCAATATAATATCAATATAATGATAGTGTAAATATTTATATAAAATCAGTGTATCATTTATCATTCATTTATATTACTTTCAGTTAATGATAATTGAAAATTAATAATAAGTGATACAATGATAATGCTAAAAACTTTTACCCTATTAGTATACATCTTTTTCTCCTTTTCCTATTGTTGGGGAACCCAAAATATACATATACATTTAATTTTACAGGTACATGATTTAATTAATAAACCAACAATTAAATTGTATCAAAATTCACAGTAATAGACGAAAGTTGCAATGCAAATTTATGGACTTAGAAAAAAATTCATCATATTCACAAATTCTGAATGAGGTTAATTGACTCCTGAGTTGACCTTCACAATATTATTTTCTGTCTTCCACTCATTACTTTTTTTATATATAAATGCAAATAATATTCAAAATGAGAAAGAGCTTAGAGTTTATGGTTTAGGATTCATTTGCTCTTATGACTCATGTTCATATCAATTAATATTCATAAATATAAATAATAAAGTAACAACAACATTTAATATTTAATAATACTGAGGATGCCATTTTAAGGAGAAAAAGGAATGAAATTAAGTTGAATCAAATATGAATTTGAGTAAATAAAGTTTTAATTGGAAAGATTATGTGTTAAAACAAGAAGATTATTAAGATTAAGACATAATTAAAGAATGTAATTGTGTAATGATTTAGATAATAAAATATATCTTCATATTAGGTGATGTTATCTCCTCCAATTACTAAAATCGGGACATGTGTCATATTTAACCACTTTCTATAAAAATATTTCTAAAAACTAAAAATATGTATGACACATGCATAATTTTAATGGTCAAAGCAAATAATTTATCTCCTCATATAAGAGATATTTTATTCTTAAAGAGATATATACATTCGGTATATCATTCACCATTCATTCATATTACTTATATTTAAGAGTTAATATTAATTAAAAATATATGATGTATAATGCAATGAAAAAAAATTCTTATATTATCGGTGCATACATTTTTTTATACCGATTAAATTGGACATAAATAAATGAATGTCATGAGGGTAGTTTTGGAAAACAAAATGGTGGTAGGTGGGATGTGAGCAAAGTTAAATTGTGTTAGGGTTTGACTATAAGAGAGGTACAATTCTAAGACTAAGTTGAACATACATGATTATTTAGTTTTTTTTTCAAACTTTTTTTATTGATCAAAGTTATCACATATTTATCCTTTTTCTTTCAAGCAAAATTTAATACCAATTGGGTGAAGGCTTTTGAGTACATCATTTGAGTTAGGATTCAACTTCTTCAAAATCTAAGGTATGTGGGAATTTTAATTCTCTAGGAACTTTGATTAAGATATTAGAATATGTTTTTTGATGATTGATTCGGTTGCACAAAATTGAAATGCACATTTGTTTGACTTTTATATTTGGTTTCCTTTGTTGTATTCATGTCCATGTTTGTTTTATGTGATTAAGGATGTGTAATTAAATGGATTAAACAAGGGAATAAATATTTGTGTAATCTTAAATCATTGTTGTTTACCAACACGGACGTTGGTTTAAGTGGTACATGCTTGATTTCCCTTAAGCAAGAACTCATGTTTGAGTCTTGTGAATGGAAAAAATGTCAGCTGGGAAAATTAGCCTCACGTTGTTTTATAAGGTGTGTTGGATGATCAATTTAAAAGTTTACATTATGATGCATAAAAGTGAAATCTCCATTATAATTGTGGTTTGATGAGGCAAAATAATATTTGGTGGGGGTTGATGCCATGGTCAAAAGGAAGAGAGGTTATAAACATAGGGTTCAAAAGTGTAGGAAATAAACATTATGAAATTGATATTGATTTAAGCTTGGGGTAAAATAGGAATGGTAAATAAATTCAACTCATGGGTACCCGTGGAAATACACGTAATGAGTATATGCAATAATATCTTATGGGTGAAAATGAGTTACATGATACCCGACCTATGGGTAACGTAAATTTATAAATTTAGTTTTTAATTAATTTATATATATATATATATATATATATATATATTATAGTTTGTACTATTATTTTAAGATTATATATTATATACTTTATTATTATTTTATAATAATTGTTAATGTTTGATTATGATTATAAATTTATCATATAAATATCATATTATTCATGTAATATTTATTTTTACATATTGGTTATTACAAAATATATAATTAAAATTAAAAACCCGTTGGGCAGTGACGGATCTTGATGAAAATTTAGTGACGGATCTTGATCAAAATTTTAGGAGGGACAATAATATTTAATTACAATTTATAATTAAAATTAATTGAATAACGAAAATAAAAAGAAACATACCTGATGAGGCCAAAGATAAAATTTTCAACTATTTCTTTTTAATATAAATCACTGTGTTGTTTGCGAGAAATTCATCTTCTATGTTACTATGTAATTTTGTTCAGTTGATTTTATTGTCTAAAATGATATTTATATAGTAGTTGAACCACAATAGATAAAATAAGATGAATTACTTAGTAATGCAAGATATGACTAACAACATATGGTAGAAAATTTTCAAACTTGAATGGGTAATGAGACCAAAAATAAAATTTTGATATTGAGATCATCTCAAATTAATCTTCATTGCTCATTGAAACTCATTGAATATAAATTTTGGACCAAAAATATATATTGTCAATATTAAATGACTTATAAGTATCATTAGGATATATATTATCAATACATACAATAATTTCTTCAATTAAGTGTAAAATCATTATGACCTCAAATAAAGTCATGTTATTATAAGCAACATCAACATTTAAATGTGTAAGAGAATTTGACCCATTATGTATAATTTTAAAAGAATCACACAAGTTGCACTATGCTTATTTATCAAACTACAAAATTAAAGAATTATGTGAGTTCCAATTAGTATATCCTTAAAGACGTCATTGATGTGTAAGTAAATGGAGTACATCTGCTCCAAAAAGTGTGTAAAACTCTATGTGACACATTTTATAATTTAAAAGTTTAGTAATTATGCATTTTTTCCAACCAAACACAACAAGTGACATATGAAACGACACACTTTGTGGGATACATATGTGTTCCCGTAGGAAAAAGGTAAAAACAAAGTATTTAATAAAATTTAAAAAAAAATCCAGGGGCAACTGCCCCCACCTATCCCTTCCAAGGTCCGCCCCTGCCATTGGATATCCGCAAATACCAACTATCCACATGGGTACCTGTAAGTATTGTGGATTTGGAAACAGGAAGCGCTACCCGTGCCCGCGCCCGCTGTCATCCCTAGGGTAAATAGTGTGGCATTGGATGGTGGATACTATGTCCAATTGGGAACCATAATCAGCTAAATTAAATTGGTAAATATGGTATGTCGACAACAATTATTATGGGACAGTATATATATACTATTATTATAAAGATTTATACACGATTAATATATGATCTCTGCATTCATTTATTTTATTTATATTTATTAGTTAATAATAATAATAATTAAATATGAATAATAAATGATAGAACAAAAGTAAAAAAAAACTCTCCAATGCATATATTTTTCTTCTCAACATGTAATTTGGTTATAGCATTATTAAACATTGCTTATCATTTGTTTGGTTATGTTTCATATTTGTAATAATGAAATTGTTGTTATGTATATGTTATCTATTTGAGATCTCTACTTTATAATTTTTAAGATACTCAACTCAACAATTCTACTTATTGTTGACTTCTTCCCTCTTCTATCAAACATTTTCTCAGGTATGCCACCAAGAGAGTTAGACCCATACAATTATACTCCGCCACCCAAAGACCCAAGGTTTCCTCATGTTAACGAATTCGACATTCCTGATAGTGATTCTGATTCCAATTTCGATCTTGATATCATATCTGATGATGATAACGATGATATAGCAAGCTTGCTAGAAAAAAGTGGAAGCTCGGTCGAAGAATCCCATTTAATAATGCATGAAGAGGATGCACTAATATATAGTGATGATGGAAAAATTTATCAAAGAACACCTCTAGGTATATTTTGGATTCCAAGAGTTAGGGGAGAACAAAGGTCAGTGATCGATTTCTCACGCTACATGTTGATGCCTACTCCAAAAGGAACTATCCCTCATAGAAGGGTTACAACCCAAATTCCTCATAATATTCCTAGTGTTGCACAAATGCATGTGCAACTTAACCTTTGATGAAGGAATGGTTATGGAGGATTGGTATACATAATAATAGCTTGTCCATATGCAACTTAACTATAAGATGCATCCAGTGTTTTAAATTGCAGTTGCGGTCGCGATAGCGGTTGCGGTTACTGTGATTGCGGTCATTGCGACCATTGCGATACGGATTGCGGCCATTGCAGTGTGAATTATTTTGTGAGAAAAAACATATTTTTGACATCGATGCAGTTTGATGCGGCCTGATGCGGTTCCGTTGTGGCCCGATGCGGTCCAAATACGGTCTGATGCGGTTGCATCGCGGCCTGTTGCGATCGCATCACTGGGAATCGAGATCACATCACAATTGCGGTGTGATGCGGTTGCGGCAGTCACCGCAATCGCAATATTGCGGCCGCATCGTGTGATGCGGTCCACAATTTGATACACTGGATGCATCATTGTGGATAGTTAGCTAGAGAAACCTTGATGAATAAATTGGACAATTGTGAGAACCTCGACCTGAAGGTTCGTGTATATGGAAGATGAAACCCTAATGTTTGGAAAACAAAGTATTTGTTGTACTGTGATGTACTATTTAATGTTTTTGTTTTAAATTTTCTCATTTTAGATAACTTTGGAATATCGAATAGTAGATAGAGATCACAAAATGAATTACCCTGTCTATTTCGTTTGTGCCCACAAATGTCCATAAAGATTTACACTAACTATGTTTTATACTAACTACTAAATAATGATGGAATACTTTACCCTAAATTATATTAACATTTGTCTTAACTAAACTGAAACCTATTATATATGTATTCTTTAATGGTAAAAATAATAACTAAAAATAAGTTTAAATATTTAAAATGGAGTTTGGTAGCCCGTCTACGGTTCGTGTTGTCTTTCCTTTTCATTCTAAAAGTGAAAAGTCGGTCTACAACCAATATTGTTTCTTTGCTATTAATCTCATCTTTATAAAAATAAATTACTTACTATTACCTTTTAAAATAACTTAAATATTTAAAATGGTGTTTGTTAGTCAAGTCTACGACCCGTGTCGTCTCTTCCTTATCACTCTAAAATTGGAAAGTCGGTCTACAACAAGTGTTATCTCTTTGTTATCAATCACAACTTTCTAAAAAAATATTCATAATTATCTATTAAAATTAATTATCTTTTAATTATTTATAATTATCTATTAAAATTAATCAATCTTATATTCATATTCGTTTTTTATTCTGATTCGAATATTCAAATATATAATAATAATAATAATACATTGTTTTGACTGTATGACATTATGTATTATTTGAGAATATAATGAATCCATGATCCTTTGTTTCACCAAGTTGAATGTAAAAATGGAGGAATATAAATATCTATTAAAAAATCAAACATCTTTTAAATATCTATAAATAGAGTTTGGTAGCCTGGTCTACGGTTCGTGTCGTCTCTTTTTTTTTACTCTAAAAGTGGAAAGTCGGTCTGTGGTCAGTGTTGTCCCTTTACTATTAATTTCACTCTTCTAAAATAAATTGTATCCAAATATCTACTTTAAAATTTTAAATACAATTTTGGGATTTAAATAGTCCAACCTATGATCCGTATTGTCTCTTCCTTTCTACACTAAGAGTAGAAAGCCGGTCTTCGACTAGTACCTCTCTTTACTATTAATCCCTATTCCATAAATTTATAAAAATATTTCTACGATGAAAGCTACAATTATAATCAAACCAAACCAAACAAATTAATCATTTTTTTAAACCAGAACTACATAGTCTTGATTTTCCTATTGCATCTAGATATACATAGGTTCAAAATAAACTCTTGTCTGACACAAATATAAAAATAAAAATATTTTGTTTTAGTAATTGAATTTTATTAAATAATTTTTAAGGGTATAAAAATTCCTGTGATTAGTGAGGGTACCGTTTTGATACTGGAAGATGGGGTGCTAATACATTCCTTAAACCGTAATTGACTCCCGAGCTCAAAACTCTTGTTTAAAAGACCATTTTTATCCAATTCGGGCATAAAAAAGTGTTCTATGTTTTAACCGCAAAAAAATATAGTGGCGACTCCAAATCAATTTAGGAGAGATAGAAATCGAGTTCACCGCTCCTAAGCCTCAGAGCCGGTCTTCCAGCCGAAAATTGGATCACAACACATATTTACTTATTTTTATATAGTGAAGATCCAAACCAGTCTCTCAATGATTTTGTATACCGCTTTATTCCCTAAAATTAGATTTTTTTTTTCATGTTTAAGGATTAATGTGTAGGGATGACAACGGGCGCGAGCGGGTGCAAATAATGCTTTCTTGTTCCTAAATTCATTATATTTACCGGTACTCGTACTGGTAGCGGGTATTTGCAGATACCCAACGGATTATTGATTTTAATTATATATTTATATAACTTGTAATAACAAATATGTAAAATAATTATTATGTGAATAATATAATATATGTTTGATAAATTTGTGATCATAGTCAAATATGTGTAATTTATTATGAAATAATAATAATATATATGATATATAATCTTAAAATAATAATAAATGTATATAAAAATTCAATTAATACTAAATATATAAATTTGCAGTTACCCACGGGGCAGTGGATATTATAAAACTCATTCACATCTATAAGCTATTTTTACGAGTATCCGTTGCGGGTATTTCCACGGGTACCCATAGGTCGGATTTTTTTTGTCATCCCTATTAATGTGTCTCATATTTTAAATTTTTGAGATCAATTTGTCATGTATTAGTTTTTAGAGATTAAAGTAAGAGTGTAATATCTATGCATTGATAGAAAAATTTATATATAGTTAGTGGATCATCTACCATTCATTTGAATTATTTTTTTTGAAGAGTCAATGATAATTGAAAATAAATGATAAGTAATATAGTAACATTATATAAAACTCATACACTATCAGTATTTTTTTTAATGCTAAATCTAACACATACAAAAATTATGATTGAACAATTTTAGTCTTCACTCTTATTTCATCCAACAATTGGCACTTTATGATTGGTTTATGCATGAATACTTGATTTTCTCATTTCATAAGAACATGTCACCATTAATATAATATATATTTGTGGAGTGAAAAAAACTTTGCACACATTCCATAATTATTTTATATTGGGTGTCCATGAATTCTGCTCAAGTGTGCAGAACCATTGGTTTCATTTGTTTTGTGATATGAAAATTTATGATAAGAAGACTTCATAATCCATATCTTCATATCTTCATTTATATGGACCCAACAACGTGTACTAGTCTTATCAAATGGGACCCATATTCCATTAATTTGGGAGGAATTGTTCTATACTCTATATATTTTCCTCTTATCATAACTACCCTCTTAACTAATATACATTGGTTCAAGTAGTACATGTTTGATTCCCCTTAAGCAAAGTCTCAGGTTCGAGTCTTGTAGATGGAAAAAATGTTCGTTGAGCATTAGTTTAAGTGATACATGTGGGAAACAAAAAAAACTACCCTCTTAACATTTAACTTTCATTTAGATTTAGTTTACACCCTTTACACTTTAGAAATTTTTATAAAGAATTACTTCTCAAAAATAATAAGGTGATGATTATTAAGACTTAGGAATATAATATTTATGAACTATTAGTGTAAAGAATTATCCATAGCCAATATATTATCTATAATTCATTTTTTTCCAGAATTAATGATAATTAAAAATGAATGGTGAATAATGGTCTGAAATATATAAAACTTTTATACTATTAGTGCAAACATTTTTTTTTCTCAATTATTAATCTAATTATATTTTTGATACTTTTTAAAAAATGTGAACTTTTGACGTGAAACTATTTTTTCCATTGCAAAATCAAAGAAAAAAAGTGATGTGAAACTATTTTGTTTATAAAAAAAGAATATCATTGTTAAAAAAGGATTGCTTACTAGAGAGAAGAGGTTAGATAAATGAGAATTAGAAAGTGAGATGAAGATTATTATAAGACTTGGAAAATAGTAAGTATGGTTATATATAAAAAGATGAAAACATTATAGTCAAAATTAGAAAATTTAAATATACCTAAATGAAATAAATTATATATTTCGTAATTAATTTATATGTCACTTCATATTTTGGAATACCAACTTGCTATTAATGTTATTGAATATTTCTCGCTCAATATAAGTTATTAGATAATCATTTATCCATGTATATCTCATTCGATTACATAATCTTTTTTTCTTCACAATCTTCAAGTTGAAAAGACTTTTTCTACTCGTTGTGACAATATGTAAAATCATTGATATAGTCAAAAGAAGATAAACTAATGGATAAACAAGATGTCTTCTACTTTCAACAAACTTATCTAAAAAGATTATTGATTATTTCATTCAACATTCAAGCATTAGTCGAACAAAAATCAAGTGAATAAACTTTGCAAATTCAATTCAATTATTTTTGCTATATCAAAACTAGAGAACAAATTGGATGAGCTCAAACAAGAGATACAAAGAAACAACCTATTATTTGTTTTAGAGAAATGTACATGAAGTTCTTTAAGTTGCATATCCATAATAGTATAAAATAATTTAACACAAAATAATAATTATTTATTTTTATGAAGCATGTCATATTGCTCGTAAAAATTCAAGGAAATTCACGATATACATTTGCACACCCTAAAGTGCATGTAGCACTCCCCAGTGTTAACCGTTGAATAAGAAAATTGAAGGGGTTAGTGATAACTTTTAAAGAGGGTAAAATTAGATATAGAAAATTATATAAGTTCAATTATTTGTATGATTTAGATATATTTCATCTTTATATAATAGTATAGATAATATTAAGTTATTAGTATATATTTATTTTTCTTGATGGATGAAAAAGAGAAAGGTATGGAACACAAAATAAGACAAGGCATTTATTCATTATCCTTCTCTTGTTTTTTACCAATAATACAAGACACGTGGCCATGAAAAAAAGAGAGGATATAAAAGGAAAAGAAGAATCTTGCATAAAAAAAAGAAAAACCATATATTTGTTGATGATTATAGTTATCATTTCTTAGACCATACATTATAATTGTGGCAAATCATATTTTCTGATTTTGTTTGGTTCTCAATATTTGTTCCTAGTTCACCAATAAGTACTAGCTAGAGGACTTGATTAATAGTATGATTGGTTCATTTTTTCTTCCTTCAACATTTTGAGTGTTTAGCTTAGTTCAAACTTTGGTGTCATTTATGGCTCTCAATTTGCCCTCTCCAACTCAAGTGAAGCCTCTATTTTTCTCTCATAATCTTAAATCAAACACCATCACAAAACTTTCAGGTTTTTCTCGTGTCTTTGTCTCTTGTATCTGCTTCTCCTTATATATCGGTTGACTTATATTTTCATGTTATATATTTGGGTTATTCCTTTCGTTACGGATTTGTTCTAATATAGAAACTTAATATGATATTAAAGTCAGAGTTCAACTTCTTTAATTCTTTTGTCATGGATGAAAATGATCCATTCCATCATGGGTATGAATATGATCCATTCCATCATGGGTATGAATATGAGTCCATCGACTGGTTTGATAGGGTACTACAAACATATTATGGAAAATAAATCTTATATCTTCTATTTATCGGGTATGATTTAAATCATGATCGGATTTGCTTCGGATGAAGAGGAAGCAACAAATATAAGCATGATAAAGTCTAAGGATGATAAAGTCTAAGGAGAGGTTGATGTGTGAATGTAGTAAACTAAACTTTCAAAAAATATGAGAGAAATGGAGTTTTATGACTTTTAATATTATTTTATTAGAAAATAATTAAATCTGGACCACTAAAATAATTTGTGTCACGTATAAGTATCTGCATCCGATACCGAAGACGATCTGTGCTAAGTAAAATGGATAAAACAGGACAACAAAATTAGTTGAATAAGGTCTTGAAGTTAAAAGGAGCCACACTATTCATATTAACAATTAAGTTTATATATATATATATATATAGTTATATACCTTTCTTATCATTAAGCCTATTTTTGATACCTTATCAAAATAGACAGAGATTTTGTTGGCTGATAAAGTTCAGTGGAATATTTACACACAGAAAAAATTAAAATGTAATATAAGTAACTAAGAAAAAAAGCAAGGAAAATGACTTTTGACTCAATAAATAATCATTTATTTTAAGAGATTTGTATAAGAAAAATAATGAAAGATTTTTTTTTGACAACCTTTTCAAAGCATCACATACTTTGGCTTCTAAAAGTTTCCACACCCAACTTATTTAATATATTACAAAGAGAAAGATTTTAGCAACAAAATATAGTAAAAAGTTTTATCTATAAAAATATATTATAATTTTCCTAATAAATTAGTCTACAAATCTTCTTAAATAGAAGTGAAGTGGTACACATTTTAGAGTATTTTTAGACTAATTTTTTAAGGAATTAATAAAAATGAAAATAGATAATAAATATTGAATTGATAATATATAATCCTTCTGAATTCTTCAATTATGTTCCTTCTATTAGTTCTTCTGAATGAATCATAAATTACTTATTTATTTAATCCTTCAATTATGTTCCTATATGATGTACATAAAGTTGTATATATTTGTGTGATTATTACATAATTATATTAACTAATGAAGTTTTTGATTGATAGGTAGGTTTTGTATAAAGAGAAAAGATTATGAGAATGGAATAGAGAGAAGAGTTTATTGCTCTATACAACCAGCTTGGGCAGGAACAGCTATTCCTGATCCTAATCTAAAGATATGGGATGGACCTAAACCAATCACTATCTTAGGATCTACTGGTTCAATTGGAACCCAGGTATAGGTAACTAGTGTTTTAAATTACGATTGTCGGGGTCGTAGTTACTATGATTACGATAATTGCAATCGTTGCGGTGTAAATTATGACGTTGTGAGGTCAATTATTTTTTGTGAGAAAAAAAATATTTTTGATATTAATGCAGTCTAATGCAACCTGACTTGGTTGCGTTGAGCCTGATGCGACCAAAGTACGGTTCATTGTGTTTGTGTTGCAGTCCAATGTGGCTGTATCATTATGATTCAGTATCACATCGCAATTATAATATGATACAGTTGTAGCGGTCACCACAACCATAATATTATGGCGGCTGCATCACGTGATGCGGTCCGTAACTTGAATCACTGCATGTATAATTTATTTTATATTTATTTTCATTTAAAATTAATCAAAATTTGATTTTAGTCCCTAGCTATAATTTATTTTTCTAGGCTTTGATATACATATTTCAAAATTGGGGCCTAAAATCAAAATTGTTTTATAGGGACTAAACATATTTAAGCCTACTGAGAATTACATATGCAATTATTTTATATATATATATATGAAAGTTTACTAACATGTAGTCTTAATTATTTTCCCTTGGTTATTTTTGTAGACACTGAATATAGTGGCTGAGTTTCCTCATAGATTCAAAGTTGTGGGTCTTGCAGCTGGTTCAAATGTTACTCTTCTTGCTGACCAGGTAACAAAAATACATACTCTAGTAAAAGCAAGATACGACACGAGACACAGACACACAATTACGACAAAAGGACTATAAAATATAAGACGTTATATAATACGGTAAGAAGTGTCTGAAAGTATCCAATATAAATATAACGACTATTATGAAGTGTTTGTGCTTTTTCGATAATCTAGTAAATTAAGATAATTTGGATAAGAAAAAGAGACTTAATTTCTTAGAACTAAACTAACTATCATGTTAAATTCTCCATCAATATTTCTCATATATTGAGATAGTACAAACAAAAGAAATCTGATTTTCTTACTATTTTATGTTTATGCAGGTTAAGACATTTAAGCCTCAAGTTGTAGCACTTAGAAATGAGTCTCTTATTGATGAACTTAAAGAGGCTTTGGCTGATAGTGAACACCAACCTGAAATCATCACTGGAGAGCAAGGAGTCATTGAGGTACAAACCTTTTTTTATGTCACATCCTATGATGTAGTTTATTGAGCCAATATTGTTTTTCGTAAGCCGACAAAGCGTTGGTATACTGATGTGAAGTTGCGCTAAAAGGGGTTTGAATACTGGGAACTATATTTGTTGAGAGGGGCGGCTATGTAACCCAAAAGGGACCTAGTTCATTTCCCGAAAAATAATATTGTTTTTCGTAAGTAACATCACATTTTTTTCAGGTTGCTCGTCACCCTGATGCAGCCACTGTAGTTACTGGAATAGTTGGTTGTGCAGGATTAAAGGTAACTCCATATCCATATTTACATGATCTTCAACATGCATCCTAGTTACATGATCTTCAACCACGACTTGAACCAAAACCTTAAGGCTTTAGTTCCATGGGCCTTTCCTTCTTATAAACTCTTTCACTCCTTCCCGCATATCCAATGTGGAACTTCACACTTGAATAAACCCAACAATTGGTATATTAACTTCATTTGATTAAGTCAAACTAGTTATTAGTCAAAAGATATATGCTTATGATGATATATGTATGTTATGATTTGTAAAAAGTGGAGAAAACAAAAGAATATTGAGAGGAAGAAAATATTACAAAAAATGCATATAGTAGTTTACATATTCTATGTAATGAAACTAGTAATTTTATTCATAACCCAAAAATGGTTTTGGCTATTACTAATACTTCATCTGAATATTTTCTTAGCCAACTGTTGCTGCAATAGAAGCAGGGAAAGACATAGCATTGGCCAACAAAGAGACAATGATTGCTGGAGCCCCTTTCATTCTTCCTCTTGCTCACAAGCATAACATCAAAATCCTTCCTGCTGATTCAGAACATTCTGCTATTTTTCAGGTATGCATGCAAGTATATTATTCCGCCCTTTCATTTTCCAGGCACAGTTAGCCGAACCTCGTTAACAAATTCTCTTGTCTTACTCCCCTCTGTTTATTATATGCCCTTTATTTGACTGCTTGTGGCCAACATTGCGCAACAATCGCTTCTGCTGCACCAACACATACCAATCGTGTTTACTTTTTATATCACTCATTCAATCCTTTGTTTTGGATTGAAGCAATGAATCTTGTTGATAGTCACTAATGTTCATGATTCTTATCTACAGTGTATACAAGGGTTACCAGTAGGTGCACTTAGGAAAATTCTTTTAACTGCATCTGGAGGTGCTTTCAGGTAACTAAATATGTGTATTTTGCATATGTTCATGTCTAAATAACTTGTCGTTTTAGTGCTCTATCGCTTTGTTTTCCATTAAGCTAGTCACGGTTTTAAATTGTTGTTGCAGTCATGATTGATGTTATATTGTGTTTACCATAATTACGGGAAAATATGGTCGACGCAACTACAATTATAGTCCAATGTGATTACAGACACTAACAAAACGACAATATCGTAGCCATAATTGCGGTCGTAGGCCACCATTTAAAACCATTGCTTGAAGCAACTAGACTATGTATAATTAACCTGAATTACTTTAAGCAATTTCTATTGATTAACAGAGAATGGCCTGTTGAAAAAATGAAAGACATTAAAGTTTCTGATGCATTAAAGCATCCAATTTGGACTTTAGGAAGAAAAATAACTGTGGACTCTGCTACCCTATTCAATAAGGTAAGTTTCCTTATACTCTCAATGTTTTTGGATGAAAAATACTTTCTTTATGAATCTAATATAATTGTTAACATTTTATAGTTATATACATTATTTTCTTATTGGCAGGGTCTAGAAGTAATTGAAGCACATTACTTGTTTGGAGCAGAATATGATGATATTGAGATTGTTATTCATCCACAATCTATCATACATTCAATGATTGAAACACAGGTTCTGTGTTAATAGTTGCATGCAGAATACTCACTTTTTCTGATATTTTTCATGAGAACTTTTTCTTATACTGTTTTGATGCTTTGCAGGACTCATCTGTTATTGCACAGTTGGGATTACCCGATATGCGATTGCCGCTCCTTTACACGTTGTCTTGGCCAGAGAGAATCTATTGCTCCGAAATAACTTGGCCTCGCCTTGATCTTAGCAAGTACAAACATTTTCCCTTGATGCATAACTATTTCAACTTCAAAGATGGCTTACTTTACTGATCTAATAGTTCCTATCACATTATTTGTTATGAAATGCAACACTTCAAAATAGTCACTATTATTAGCTATCAACTTATTGATGCAGCCATATTTAAAATTGTCATTATTCAGGTATGGTTCTCTCACATTTCAAGCTCCGGACAATGTGAAGTTTCCATCGGTGAATCTTTGCTATGCTGCCGGACGTGCCGGAGGCACGATGACAGGAGTTCTTAGTGCAGCAAATGAGAAAGCTGTGGAACTTTTTGTTGAAGAAAAGTAAGCACTATGTTATTTATTTTCCTTATGCTGAATGTTACATTGAGAAATTCACTGCATTTTATATGTGTATATCTCTACTCTACCTTAATCAAACCAATGAGATGATACATCATCCATATCCTGACTAAACCTTGAACATTTGGAATACGGAAATGTAAATTAAAACGAGTTTAACATGTGTACACTGATCGTGTAAAGTTTTTACGGATCATAATGAAATTTAATGAGTTGCACAAGTTATTTGTCACAAGGGAGTAAAATCACTTTTTAGTTATGCAGATGAAAAATGTTCCAATCATGAAACATCATTTTCATTTCATATTAGCATTACATGATTGCCACACAAGTGCATAGATAGGGACTAGTTTCCAAGATCTTCGATAGGTAAGGAACTAATCCCTTTCGGGGTGTGTGGTTGTCCCTCCAAATAAGTGTCGCTCTCAGGAATTGAACCATTGACCTTTTGGTCATCCTAAGGATCCAGCAGGGTCTTACACCATTAGACCAACGTCTTGACAATTCGGATCCACTCCTGAATGTCAATTTTTTCTGTTTTCAGGATAAGCTATCTAGATATTTTCAAGGTGGTGGAGCTAACATGTGAAGAACATCAAAAAGAATTGGTAGCATCACCTTCACTTGAAGAAATTATTCACTATGACCAATGGGCAAGACAACATGCTGCTAATTTGCAAAAAACATTGAGTTACTGAATCCTATGTTGTTGTGATGCATTTGTTGGCATTAGTCAAATGTATAGAATCAAATGTAAATGGCTAATGGTTTCAACAAAAAAAGGCCTTTCCAAATAATGTTGGATTTGTATCAAGATTCCAAGGGTTAATGCAATGAATTAATCTCATAATCATTGGGGTTATTAGGAGTAAAAAATTTCCATCTTTTATTTTTGGTATATATAAGTGGTAACTCAAGTGAGAACAGTTCTCATGTGACAATTACGAGAACCATAAATATAGGCTTTACAACCAATCATGAATAGTCAAGATTAAAAGTTAGTTATTAGTCACATTATAGTCATATGCATATATCTTTTAATCTTGACCGGTCAAATAAGATCCAATAGTCTATATTAATCATTCTCACAATAACACATTGTTCTCACGTGAGTCGTCCCCTATATATTTAACCTAATTTTTTGACAATATATATATAGGGGCTATTTACGTCAAAATAATTCTCATATAAAAATTGTGAGAAGAATAAATCTGGACCTTACAATGAATCATGAATGGTTATGATTAAAAGTTAGTTATTGATCACATGATAGTCATATGCATATATCTTTTAATCTTAACCGTTCAATCAAGATCTAATGGTATATATTAAATATTCTCATTCTCACAATAGTGCATTGTTCTTACGTGAGAAGCTCCATACAAAAATGTTTATAAGTTACAAATAAGTTATTTCCTAATTAAAAACAAAATCACTAAAAATTTACAATTTGTTACACAATAAAAATACTTCAAACCTGACTCAGAACTAGTTGACTATAAGATACCTTAGATATACACCAAATACATTCAAATTTTGTATTGGAAACTTTTAGTACAAGTAATAATCAATGTTAACAATAACATTTATTTTATTACCTACCTTGAACTTCACTAAGAGTTACATTGTTATTTGAAAGAGATTGAGTTTTTTGAGAGGATGTTGAACATGATAAACTTTCTTTATGAACAAATGCTACCTTTTTTGGTGGTGGAAGATGTGTAATTTCACTTATTAGCATCAAAACTATTGTAGACATAGTTGGTCTATCTTTTGTAAGTTCTTGAACACATAAAAGTCCTATGTGTATGCACCTTAAGATACTATTCTCAAAGCATGGATCATTTATCTCTTCATCTATTATTGATGTAATGTTTTCTTCATTCCATAGTTTCCATGCCTAAAAAAGAACAACAAAAAAAACATTACTAAGAACTTATTAATAACCTTTGTAGTTAAAATGAAATATGGGCATGTATACTTACATATCCGACAAGGCTAAGTGAATCCTCGTTATAAAAGCTAGTGTTTCTTCTTCCGGTGACAATCTCTAATAACAATACTCCAAAACTATAGACGTCTGATTTCTCTGAAAATATCCCCTCCATTGCATATTCAGGTGGCATGTAACCGCTGCATAGTGAACAATAACTATTAGTAACTCGATATGCAAAGATGATAATGTAGTGATGAGAGATGAATACTTACTATGTTCCCACGACTCTTTTGGTATTAACTTCATGATCTTCACCACCTTTAAAAATCCTGGCCAAACCAAAATCTGATATTTTTGGATTCATCTTATCGTCGAGTAAGATATTGCTTGCCTTGAGATCTCTATGTATAATTCTTAATCTTGAATCTCTGTGAAGATAAAGTATTCCTCGAGCTATTCCTTGGATTATGTTAAAGCGCTTTTTCCAATCTAAATCTTTCCTTTGAAGTGGATCTAAAAATTGATGATGAAAATGCATACTTTAAAAAGTTGATGAGAAAAAAAAAAGCATGCAATAATCTTAAAGAGTTGAAGTTATAATACAAGGAATCTTGAACTAACCAAAGATAAATGCATCCAAACTTTTATTTGGCATGAACTCATATACCAACATTTGTTCATCTCCTTCAATACAACATCCAAGAAGTCTTACAAGATTTCTATGTTGAAGTTTTGAAATCACTACCACTTCATTCATGAATTCTTCTAAACCTTGTGTAGATGCTTTTGCAAGTCTTTTAACAGCAATTTCTTGCCCATTTTCCAATTTTCCCTACAAGTAGTATAAATATCTAAGTTTGATTGTTGCAAACTTGCAATATAATATGAAATATAATGATAGAAATCACTTAAAAGCATTATTGCAAGTCGAGTTTTAAAGAGAAATGAAAGGCTTCAGAGTCGTTTCACATTTATATTTTGGGTAGACATCTTCTGTCCCAAAAGAGTGTACCATTGCATATGATTAGACAAAATATTTAATTATTAAATTTTTAACTTAAATATATTTTTTAACCAGTCATAATCAGTGGTACACATAGTGGCACACTATATAGGACAATAGATGTTTTCTCGTATATTTTATGACTTTTAAGTCTTTTCCTTCTCTCCACTACCCTTCAGGAATCGACTCAGAAACAGACCCTTAGACGAAAGTACCTTGTATACAGGACCAAAACCTCCCTTCCCAAGCATACTAGCCAAGTGAAAATCATTTGTAGCAGTTGCAAGCTGTTCAAATTCAAATAGTGGTAGCTCTTCAAGTTTAGTTTGTTTTTGTTCTCCACTGCTTAAATTTTGAGTATGATTTCTTGTATCTGTCATATATAAACAAACACACATGGTCCAAAATATATGATTTCACAAAATCTTAAGACAAAACTTCTCTAGGCTTTCATCTTAAATTATCAAAAGCTGTTATTAAAAATGAGACTTTTCATACTCTAGCATTCATATAGCATATATATATAATATATATATATAAAAGTTGTACACTTTTAATATATTATCTTTATATAAAAGTCCCCTCAATTTTTCACATGTTACACCATTTCTATTGAGAGAAAAGTGAGTGGCACACTAAAAATTGTCGGTTTGATTAACTAATCCAACTTGGAATAATAAATTTAGAGTGTAATATTCATGTATCGGTAGTATAAAGATTTATATACAGTCAATGCATCATTTACAATTTATTTATATTACTTGTATTTCAAAGTTAATGATAATCAAATATTACCGGTGCATGATAGAATGGTAGTATAAAAATCTCTTACAATTTCAGCTACTAACATTTTGATGCAACAACATAGTAAAATACCTATGCACTCTAAAGATTTGTACACACATTCGGTGAATCATTTATCATTCGATTGTATTAATTGTACTTAAGAGTCAATAATAATTAAAAATAAATCGTGGATATATAATGAGAGATATAATTTACCTGTTTGTTTAGTAGTCCATTTCTGCCACAAAATATATGCACACACCACTAAGGTAATTATTCCTATTGCTCCAGCAGTAACACCAACTATTAGTGCCTTGTTTCCTCTTCTCTTTTTATCTGTACCTGTAAAACATCCAGCATAAATTTAGGCTCAGATTCAATATCTAGGCACGACATTTGATGAAAGAGATAATTCCAGAAAATAGTCCCTACGACGGAAAATACTCTAACGAATAGCGAAAAGTATATATAATTGTCTATTCTAGAATAAATCTTTCAATCAGCTATAACGATGTAGAATAAGTCATCGGTATAAATTAGAATGAAAACCAAAACAAGTCAAATAACTTTGATCAATGTTTAGGCTGAGTTTCAATATTCAGGAACGACATTTAATGAAAGAGACAATTCCAAAAAATAGTCAGACGGAAAAAAATCAACTTACCGAGTAACGAATGGGGGGTACGAATGTAGAGATCAACTCCTCCATATGGAAATTTTTGTAAGTCAATTAAGTCTTTGGTCCAATACATGCATCCAATATAAGAATCATATGCATGAGCCAAACAAGAACAATTGCCTAAGCAATATTCCATACACTTATTTTGATCAACATCTAATAATCTTTCTAATAAATCAGGAACTTTCATATTATGATGCACCAAAAACCCATCTTGTTCCAAAACACTACTTCCATTACTCATATTCCCACACTGCAATGGAACATTTCTCACACACCCATTACTCCAATTTTTCATATTCCATTCCTCTAAATTCTTAGGCTCAAACCCTTCAAAACAACTACATATTGGTATAGTAGAATTATCACACCTTCCAAATGGACCACATGCACCATAAAAATCACACTCATTTTGATCCACTTCAAGATTCACATACTCAACTTTGTTTAAAATCCTCACCAATTTAAGTGTACCACTTGGAACAATGCTTAGAATTCCAAAATCATTTGGGTCTGCAACACTATAAGTTACATATATAGTTCCATCAGAATCATTTTCAAAACGCCAACCATATAAATATTCAGTTGTTAACCTTGGTGTCCCAAGAAAGAACCTTCCATTCCAAGGACCAGTCCTCCAATAAGGCCTTGTTTTATTATACCAAAAAAACACTTCTGGGGTATCCAATCTTTCAAGACTAACAGTGAAATAACCACTAGAAGGATCAGAATCACTTTTTCTTGATACATATTGAATTTTCTTACCTGTATAAGGGTTTGAAGCTACTCTCATTGTTGGAACTGCTGAATCAGTAGGATGTGAGAAACTGTCCCATAATAATTGTCCTGATCCTGATCCTGACATAACATCGTAAAGGACAAGGTTTCCTGAATCATGAAGTTCAGCAGTTGAATTGGTTAAATTAGTTGAAACATTAGAAGACCATATGATAATGTTTTGTCCATTCATTATCACAAGATTGCCATCTTTGTGAATTTTCGCAACCCCGGAAGAATCTTTAAGTGGTTGATCTCTATTAGCTATCCATATAACATAGGATTGAGAAAGATACCAGATTGCTAGATATCGATCGGTCGAATTTTCCGGGCTGTAGAATCCTAGCTTCAAGTTTGTGTTGTTTGAGGTTATTGTCTCATTGTCTGTTATGAATCTGGTTGATGTAATAGCATGAATACTTGAAGAATTTGAACACAAATAAAATGTTGAAAATATGAACAAAGTTATGGGTAAGTAATTGGTATGACTTAGGAAATCCATAAACTTTAATGAATTGTTTTTTTTTGGGTAAGAAATTTGAGGAATCTTTGAAGTAATTGGAGTGTTTTTTGGAGTTGATAGGTTCATAGTTCATCCCATGTTCATAGTAGTGGGTGTTGAATTTTATAGCTATTGATCATGTGGGTCACAATTTCTTATCTTATATATGTCTCATTCAATACAACTTTATATAATTGGTCAAAAACAATTTTTTAAATTACATCAAATGAAATATCTACTAAATTATGAAAGAAATTTGTTCCACCATGATAAAGTGATAAATAGATATTATTTAGTAATGTGAGTTTGTAACTTAATAAGTAATGAGTTGTTCGGTAAATAAAAATTGGATGAACTTTGTAACTTTTAAAAATGAGTTTATAACATTTGAAAACTAGTTTTCATATTTAAGTAAGAGGATAATGTATCTCATTGTATCAGGAGATAACTTATCTCCTCTAGGCAGTAAAAATGTGCTATTTTGTTTAGTTTTAAAAATATTTTTATAGAAAATGACAAAACATGACACATGTCATGATTTCACTCGCAAGAGGAAATAACTTATCTCCTTATGCTAGAACATACTTTATTCCCTTTTAAGTAAAGTAGATTTCAGAAAATAAAGAAGTTTTCAATAATTCGTATATCAATTTTACCCTACAAAATATTTCAAAATTACACATCAATTACCTTTAACTAAAAAAACGGACACTTTTTAGTCATTTTTTAAATTTCAACTAATTATAAAATTAATTTAACAAAACAACTCTAGTTTAATAAGTTGTAAAAAAATATTCTAATTACGTTCATAACTATAAGTTATAAACTAACAATTACAAGTTATAAGCTAACAATTACAAGCAATTTTTGGTGAAGATTAACATTATACAGGACAACCATATCTTATGCTTTAATTAAGTATCTCTATAAGCGCGTTTAGCTTTTCAATCAAAGTTATTCATAGGCCAACTTGTAAGTGATAACTCATAAGAGAATAAAAAATGAAAAGTTAATAAGTCAATTCTTGATAATAGGAAAGTAAATGGCTGATTAACCCTACTAGCTACATGTGTTATTAGAGTATTATTAGTATAATAATAAAGATATGAAAATAATATATCTTTCAAAATGACGAGATAAATTATTTCATCCGATGAATAAAATCATGATATTTATTTTATTTAATTATTTTGTATAAAAATAATTTTAAAATTAAACAAAACAGTACATATATCATATTTTTATTAGCTAAAAAAGATAAGTTATTTAATAGTACGAAAAAATATTTTATTATTTGACGATATTAATATTAGATTAACAATTGAAGCTGATTATTTAAATCTAGGAATGCTCGTGACACCTAATAGTCAATGTTTTAACACTACTATCTCTATATTATATTGGGGAATCAATATACTCTAAACATTATGAAACTAAACTTAATAATTTTTCTTCTAGGATAAAATTTAATATTTTTTCCAGGTCACAATAAACTTATCTTCATTTCTTTTATTACCAAAGTCAACTCTCCTTAAAAAACTTCAAGTGGAAATATATATTGAAAAGTGTTACATTTAATGAATATTAGATAAAAACTTCTCTTTATTTCTTTGAGTTTCTTCTTTTATAACTAAAAGTTTACCGAGTTACATCTCTATATACTTATAAAAGTATTTACCGATTTATCTATCAACAAGTTTCTCAAATTAATGATGGGATACGAACGTGTGATCTTATGTATTATGTATTAGATTTTTATCAATTGAACTATACTTTATCGATTACATGAGTTTCTTCTACTCAAGAGAAAAAAGAAAAAAATTAATCAAAAGTATAGAGAGCTTTAAAATATTTTTTTTTTCATATACTCACATTTTGGGTAGTATAATTTTTTATTTTTCGTTTCTAATATCTCCTAGTATTAGGGTAGATTTAATCCTTTGAGCATAGTCACGTTTTCTTTTTCTCCATTACTATTAGGAATCAAACCATGATTTTCTCATGAAGTTTATTAAATTAATTAATTATTGGAAAGGGTGATTTAATTTAAATAATGGAAAGAGTGGTTTAATTTTTTGCATTAAATTAGTCTCCAAGTTAACCTTCCAATGGTGATGTCCAAAATATGTGTTATTTTATATGTTACCATTTATGATTGAATGAAAAATTGTACTTAAGTTTAAAATTTAATAATAAGTATTTTAATGACATGTGAAATAATACACTTTTTTTGTAATGCCAATATTATTTCTTCACTTTCTTGGGCAAGTAACTAATCTTTTTTGGACGCATGACTATCCTTCCAACAAGTGCCGCTCATAGAGATCGAATTATTGATATTTTTATCATCCTGGAAATCCAGTGAGAGATTATACCACTACATCAACACATTGTTGATAAAATGACATAATTTTGGGATACAAAATACTCTCCCTAAATAAGAATTAAATTCTATCATTAAAAAGCTAACATAATGCTTAGATTTATTGAACTAGAGGAAGTTTTTTTGAGAAAAAAATCACTTACACTAAAATATATGTTTTTGTGTTGGAAATCACTTTAACAAAATCCAAAGACACAACAAGATTGGAAAAACATACCTATGACAATCATAACAAGAAGAAGAAGAAGAAATATTTGTGATTTAAAATTATAGAAATCTGAAGTCGCCCACCAAAAAAGAAATCTAAGGCCAGTGAATTATAAGTCGGTATGTACAACTTTGGATTTGATGGCGGAAATTTTTTATTGGTTTTCGCACTGGATGTAATTCTATTCAAGCTGAGAATACTCACAGGACGTGGGGCTAACTCTCGCAATGAACATTTTTTCTATCCACGAGACTCGAACCCGAGACCTTGCTTAAGAGGAATCAAGCATGTACCACTTGAACCAACGCCCGTTGGTTGATGGTGGAAATTTGAGATAAGATATCATGTCATGTCACATTTCATCACTTTGTTTCTTTCAAACAAATAGATGAATCTAGAAGAGATTAAAATCAATTATGATGGCTCTTTCATCTTGGACCACATTTTTTGTTGTCTGTAGTGCCGTCATAATATGGTTTCCTTCTAACTCTTTTGCATATTCATGCCAGCTTTTGGATCTTGCTCCATACTTCATGCTTACTTCTGGGCTTTTTTCTCACATTGCTTATAAATTTAGTCGGTGTTTTAAATTATGGTTGTGATTGCAATAACAGTTATTGTGATTGTGATCATGTTATGGCTATTGCAATGCAGATTACAATCCTTGTATTGTGAATTATTTTATGATTAAAAAACTATTTTTGAATTTAATGTAGCCTGATGTGGTCCAATGCAATTACGTTGCAGCCCGATACAGTTACGTTGCGGCTCGATACGGTTACGCTGCGATCCAGTGTGATTCAAAATTACACTGCAATTATCTCATTCACATGTCACATACAAGGCTAGACAAAGCAATTAAAACCAAGTAAGAATTAAATCCTTACTTATGCTAGAGTCAACATTGTACACTCATCTAAAATAACTAAAATCCAAATATAATTAATTGTCATCCACATCCAGCTAAAGATCGCAAATTCCTTTCCATTTATCATTGGAATGATTCTACAAAAACAATTATCTTGAATCACTTACTTTAAATCATTTTTCTAAAATTTCAACAAAAACCAAAACCTTAATAAAAACTATAATATTCGGTACTAAACTTCAATAAACCATATCATTATACTTTTAAATTAATCATTAGAAATTTATTCGAGACTTGATGTGACATAAGTAATTTGGTATGTGTTTCATCTCGTTAAATGGAGTCTCGTTAGTCGGACTAGACTGCACTACTTGAAGTCAGTCGAGCTCATCAAACACTTGGCAAAGCTCTAAGTCACCAAGATACACCATATTAATCAACTAGCTTGACTTGCTGGAGAAACTACATCGTCACATGGATGTCACCTCAAGCTAGTATAAGGGACACGACTTTGTCACCCACCTGACACTCTGTCAATGTCCGCTACACGCTGCCAACAACTCTCACCTTATCCTCTTCTCTACAGTAAGCACAAGCCTAACCCTCTGCTCACCAAGCCACCTGACACACATAAAACAACCTCCTGCTTTGCCAAAGACAGGTCGACATGCTTAGATGGTTGATCGACATCCAACAAGGGACCCTCTATCTACATCCACTATAAATAGGGGCTCCCCTCTCACTTACAAAAAAAGATCATATAGCTCTGGAGAGAACATATACACATTCATGCATTGGTCACTCCATTCTCTAACCCAACTATCTACTCTCTTTAGCATCATGCTTTCTTATACCATGAATTATTGATTCCCTCTCCATCACCATTTATTGACTTCATAGTCAGAGTACATTTTTAGGTACTGATGACAACCTCTTTGTGGATTGCTTTGTAGTATGACTGTTTCTTGTGAAAGTCCTTTTTTGTTGATTGATGATTCACTTTGCTAGAATTTGTTTGATTGCTTTGAGTATTTGTACTTTTGATTAGCCTCGGTTGGCTTGTAATTTGTTGAGAATTGATGAAGTGATTGTAGAATGGAATGGAAGTAGTGCACGGTTTGTAATTATGTGAGTTGGAATGATGGTTGATTGTGTGTATATGGATGATTTCGGTTTGTATGAAAAGGGAATGATTGCTCAGATTTTGGGTGTTTGGTGTTTATGGTTGATTTGAGAATATGGAAAAGGTTTGGGATGGAATGGCGCCACAAATAATAGAATGTTTGATAAGCCTTGTGAAGTTCGCCACAAGAGAATGACACTCTTGATAAGAACAATGGTTCTTGACTCAGTCAAGGAGCTAGGAGAAAACTCACTAACAATGATTATTCAAAATAAAATTTAATCTACTTTATTCCTTGTGCATTCGGTTCATATATAGAGAAAAAGAAATTAGGCTTAAATTGCCATAATCAAAAGGAATGAAAAGATAAACTAATCCTATCTAATCTCAAATCTAATCTTCATGTGTTGGACGAATGGTGATGGTGGATTTGATTTGAGATTGTCTTGATGAGTGGTTGAAATAATCTCTTCCTTTATCTTCATGTTGATGCTATAATTTTATCCTCCTTTTGATTACTTGGTTGAAAATTAGATTAGGAGATTCTTATCTTATGAAGATTAGATCTTCCTTAATTGTAGCCATGTGGGGGATGGTCTTCCTTGTTTCTAGCCGTGTGCTCTTTTGGCTCTATCTTTTCCCTCCAAGCTTTCATCAATATACTCTATCTCCTTATTCTATCTCCAAGTGTGGTCGTTTCTCCCTTCCTACAAGACATGAACCTTAATTAAAAACAAATGTAATAAAATGACATCAATTTAAAGACATGATAAATAAAAGTCCTAAAATAATATGGGTTTAAGACAACTTCCCACTTATTTATGGTCCTAATTACTAATGTAAGAACTAAAGAGATCAAGGTGGATCCTCCCTTAGGTTGTGGCCTTCCTTGAGCTCTTCATTAAGACTTATGCAACTTAAAGCCTTCTCTTCATGCTTGGTCTCATTTGCACGTGTTTCCATGGTGGAGAATATGAGTTGTTGAAGTGCTTCTTGGGCCTTTTTTGTCTTAGCTCTAGTCATAGGTCCTTCTAAGCCATGTAAAAGATCTTTAATGATGTTATGTCCCAATGGATTTACATCAGGTACCTCCCCCGTGGGTTCGAGCATACTCTATGCGACTCAAGCCCGACGACCTTCAGTCTAGGACGTACTCACCCGCAACTGAAGATCCTAAGTCAGGCCCAGTCCGATTCACCTTCTTGTAACAAAGCTGGAAAACATTATGATAACTTCATAACTAATCTTTTTTATAGACTTGAGTATTTAAGTAATGACTAAAGTGCGATAAAATGCAATATTCTAATTTAAAATTTATATCCGTGAAATATAGTATATAATTCAAATAAACTGTTGTGAAATTAAAGTAGGTGATAAAGTGGCCGAGAGACATAGAAATAAAGGTATCGTTTTAATAATTTTGTCTAGATAGATATGCCTTATTTGCAAGATGGAATGCCCATTGATATGGTCTTCAATCCATCAGGGGTACCTTCACAAATGAATGTAGGACATATATTTGAATGTTCACTAGGATTAGCAGGGTTTATGTTAGATAGACATTATCGAATAGCACCATTTAATGTAACATTTGAAAAGCCTTGACAAGTACAATGTTATAGGGTTCGAAATGGTACATACGACAATATAATACTATTGTGCTAATTTTAAATGATTATGTTAACGTTTTTGCTATCATCAATGATATCTCTTCACCATTTAGATAAGAAATTAATCTCTTTCGGTATATGTAGTTGTCTCTCCTAACAAGTATCGCTCCTAAGAATCGAATATTTCAACTTTTGGTCATCGTAGGAATTTATAAAAGTATATCACTACACCTTATTGGTTTCTGTTAACCTTTGTAATAACATCTTATAACAATATTTATGTACCAAAAAATCTTATAACATTATTTTTAAGGCACATAAATTGCACTCAATACTACTTCACCTACTGGCCTATTCTCCCGTGTCAAGACCTCTCAATTCGAAACTAAATTAATTGAATATAATTCTTATTTAAAATAAAATAAAATTAAGTTTCATTTAATTTGTATACAAATGTAAGTTAAAGTGATAAGAATTTGGTTTCTGAATGTGTTAAATTTGAGTCTTATATTTTTTTATTCTCACGAATTACAGTAAACAAAAAATACGAATTATAGAAATTTACTACCTTAAATTAATCTCTTGCTTAATTTACAAATGGGAAGCAAATATGATCTTTAAATACTAAAAGTCTCATAAGAAACAAAAGTTACAAGTGTATCATATTTGACTTGGCCAAAAGGGTGAATATTAAAATAATATGAAATTTAATAATAAAGCATAACTAAAAGTTTATATTTTTTCATTAGAATAATGTATTTGGAAACATAATTATAGAGCATCTAACAAATTCCATTCTCACTTTATGTTGATTTAAGTGGAAGGAGGACACTTGAGTATGTGTAAAAAAAATATTAATGGGGAGATATTTGAACCTATTGATACTACCAAGGATATCTCATCACTATTTTGGGAATGAACTAATCTCTTATGGGGTGATTGTCATTTCCAACAAATGTTGCTCACAGGAATCAAATGTTTAATTTTTTGATTATCCTAAAATCTAACGAAGCCTTATAGCATTAGACCAATGCCTAATTAGTAACCTAACTCAAATATTTGACCATACTTTGAAAGATTTTCTCAATAATTAGGTGGGAGGATACTCTAAAAAAATCTAACCATTTGCATTGCATATGTTTAAAACTTTATGATTTACGTAATTTTTATAAATAAACCATAATTATAATCACTAATAAATTACACATATAAACCATCTACTATTTGGATATTTAAAAAATGATTTATTCAATTTGAATAGGACAAAATTATAAGGATAATAATGTTCTACTTATTGAGGATTCACAATCCACGCCTTTGGAGAAATTCAAACCTCAAACCTTTGATTAAACTATAATAAAATTTACATGTGGGAATATTCTCATTAGGAATTTACTTATATATATAATTTAATAAATGTAAAGTTAATCAATAACCAATAATGAGTTAGTGAAATTGAGTCTAAAATTTAATTTGATCCAATAGAGATTGGATTTGCACCTAATTTGAGTCGTTTAATTCCAGAAGGACCATAAAAGAACACAAGGTGACAAATGCATCTAACACGGACATTGGTTCAAGTGGTATATGTTTGATTCCCCTTAAGCAAGAACCCGAGTTTGAGTCTTGTGGATGAAAAAAATGTCCGTTGGGAGACTTAGCCCCACGTACCTGTGGATGTTTCCAGTTCGCACTGTAGTGACAAAAATATTATTTTATTATAATCAAAAGGGTAAATACTTCATTGAAAATTGCATTTTCTTTTGTTTTTTTGAAGTATTTGCCTCTATACGTGGTGTTATTGTGAGAAATTGAAATATTAATAGGGACAATTGGTACTTATTTGAATAATTAATATTAAAAAATATGTGCATGTGATCAATGATAAACTTTTAATTATAATCATTCATGTATGGTTATAAGACTCAGATTCATTAGTTTCACGATTTTTATATGACAATTATCATTACTGTATATAAGGAGCGACTCACATGAAAACATTGCTCTATAATGAAAAATAAGAACAGTTAATATAAACAATTAGATCTTATTTAAATGAACATGATTAAAACATACATGATTTTTTTTAAGTGGTCAACAAGTAACTTTTAATTTTAACTATATTGTAAGGCTCTAATATATTGTTCTAATATTTTCTATGAAACTGTTTCTGATTAAATCATTCTCGTTATATTATATATATATATATATAATATAATATGACATTTCAATTTTGGGAAGATAATGGGTTGTATAACTATATATTATTTATCATTTAAATAAAAAGAATAAATGTATATCATATATCTATACTCTAAGAATCTTTACTGTGAGAGTGAGAGTAGATAGATATTAATTTTTCAACTTTACATTTCTTTTCTCTAATGACATTCATCTTTAAGAGAGAAAAAAAATGAATGTAATAAGAGTCTACGAGTTTTATATATTGTCACTGTATTATTCATTATTTATATTTAATCAGCATTATTAACTCTTCAACAAAAGTAATCTAAATAAATGTGAATGATATAATAACTATATACAAATCTTTATACTAACTGTATATAGATATTACAATCTTTTTTTTTTTATAGTGCATCTTGTTCCCTCATATGAATGTTATTATCTTTTTATCATAAAGAATTATGTGAATCAAAGTTATTATGCTTATGAGTTATGACTGATGACCCCTTTCAATCTCAATTTGTTCAGCCACCCAAGGTATCCAATGCATTCTCCTTTCTTTATCTTTTCTCCCTTTGCTTTTTGCTTCTCTTTATTTATGAAGGGTGGTCCTACCCTCAATATAAAAAAATAGTGTTATTTAATTTTATTATCATAGCTTCTATATTATTGACAATATTTTCTCACGATCTTGCAAAAAAACTAGATTTTATACGGTTAAAGTCAAATATCATCGCATATTATATAAAATTAATTAAATATACACATTTAATATATGTTACTCTATGTACAAATGAAAACAAGATGCTGAAAAAATATTCCCACCATTTCTTTTAATATTGATAATAGGATAATAATTGAATATGATATTATGATTTTTAAATAATGTAATTATATCAATGATCTCGTGTCGTACTCCATACTTTATAAGTTTTATTCTAGAGATGTTTCATACACATTGGATTTAACTAATGTGAATAGAGTGGAAGTTTTATTAAGAAAAGGCAAAAAAAACAGAGGGGGGTGTTAATAAGTAAGAAGGGGAAATTTTATTTTCGAAATGATGTTTTAACACATCCTAAAAGTATTGGATTAAATTTTTTAATACTTCATTTATTCCATATATTTTGATATTTAAGATTATAAATACAGATTAGGAAATAATTATATTGTGGAAATTTGGTATATTTAGACCAATATATTATCATTATATACTTCTCATAATTAAGAGAGGCAAAATAAGAGGGAAAAATAGGATGCAATAAATAAAAGTATAGTTAAAAGGATATATTTGAGTATTGAGTTTCTAAAACATTACAATTAAAGTGAATTACACTGACACTCTCTGATTTTTAGGAAAATTATACAAACTACTTCTCACTTTTTATACCTACATAAATCCCTACTTTTTATACTTTCATTACACCGATCGCCCATACAAGAGAAATAAGTGTAATCTTTTAAACAAAAAATGTGATAAATGCAATTGAGTTAACCAAAATATGATAAGGAGACAAGTCCAAATAATATATGAGTCAATACATCTTTATTATTTTTGGTTCATTACGATAAAGTATAAGAACGATTTAAACAATATTTCTTTAGAACCATTGATGCATTTTGTAACAAAAAATAATGAAAATACATTGATTTATATATTATTTGAATTTGTCTCAATAATATATTATGTTTTGTTTAACTTAATTGCATTTATCATATTTTTTGTTTAAAAGATTACACATATTTCTCATGCAGTGGTGGTCAGTATAATGAAAAAATAAAAAGTAGAGGGTTTGTGTAGGTGTAAAAAAATGAAAGGTGGTTTGTATAATTTCACCAAAACTATGATAGAATAGTAAATTATTTTATTGTTCTTCACTAACTCACTAGACACATAACACACATTTTAAATCCAAATACTTAAATTGAAGATATGAGAATCGTCTTCAAGCAAATCCTCTCAATTTCTTTTTAAAAAATAACAAGATTTCAATCATTAGGTAATTTATTTGCATATGAAAATACGAAATTAAACTTTGTTTAAAAATTTGTGATAATCCAGAAAAATAGATCAATTAGGATCTCCTCACATATTCTCCTTGTTACCTGAATAAATAGAAGTTGGTAGTGTTATATATATTTGAAGATAAAAGGGATATTTTAAATTTACTTTTCATCCTAACCATCAATTCTAGGGAAATTCAATAGTTTAAATTAGTGAATAGATCTAAACCATTAAATATCCTTAGAATTGATAGCTAGGAGGTGAAATATATATATTTTCCCCCTTTTGTTTTAACTTTCCCTTGGTAGATGGAATTTAACTTCACTAAAAGTATTTTCATACATACAATATACATCAAACATCTAAATGAATATTATTAATACCACAAAGTATTGGAATAGTAATACAATAGTTCAACCATTGATTTATTAATATATTTATGAATATAAAATTATTATTTACAATTGTAAATTAATTAGTGAAATTGTTCAATGATTAATTGCATTATAAATCACTATTGGGTTGAAATCTTGGATTCTTATTATGTCATTTAAAAAAATATTTTTCAATATTTATCGATTTAATTAATATTTAATATAATAATTATATTATACTATTATGGAGATCCACATACTAGTTTTTTTTTCATTTTAATAGTAGGTACCCACATTTTTTGTTTTGATAAGTGACATCTAAACCAAGGAACCCAATGATATGGCAGCCCTTCTTGGGATCACTCATTTTATATAATATATTGATAATTTAAATAATATATTATTATTAGGTATGGAAGATAAACTCAAGAGTTTAATATTAATGCATCTAAAGTTTTAATGAACATATTATTTGTTATTCATGTGTGATAGATCAAATTGTGAATGAATTTAATATGTATATACTGACAGTGTAAATATTTTTTACATGATTAATCAATCATATATATTGACAATATAATAATGATGATAGATTTTTTTTGGTTTCCCACAGGTATCCTCGCACTTGAGGCAATCCTGTCCGAGCCGGGAACATCCACAGGTAAGTGAAACTAACTCTCCCAACGAGCATTTTTTCCATCCACAAGACTCGAATTCGGGTTCTTGCTTAAGAGAAATCAAGCATGTACGAATGTACCACTTGGTAATGATGATAGATTGACAATATAATAATATTTTAGGTGAATATAATATTTTCCGCATTGGCCATAAATTAAAAAGATGGAGGCATTAGTGACATACTCACTCATGAATCATCATTAATTCACCAACCTATCTCCAATTTCATATTCTCTTCAATTCCCTTACAAGACATCAATGAATTAATGGAAGACCGAGGAAGAAGAATAACACTTTATCAACACATGACAGCTGGCGAAACTACTCGCCGACATTCCTTATCTTCTCTCTTCTCTCACGACGTCGTTTTACCCCAAACTACAACATCTCTCTCCGACATCATTAAACAAGACCAAGACAATGCAAACAACGTCAAAGACCGCAAATATTGGAAAGCTTTCAAACACAAGTTTCGGCTCAAGCGAACCGAACCGGTTCAATCTTCAACCATTCATAATAATACCACTATCCCTATTCCTATTCCTATTCCTGAACAACAAAACGACGTCGTTGAAGTTGATTCAAACAACGTCGAAGGGACTGATGACGTGGCGGTGGGTGGAACGGGGAATATGTTAGTTATGGATTTGTTAGAGGAGAGGGATATAGAAGAAGAAGAAGAAGAAAGTGAAGTTGAAAATAGTAATGGGTGCTGCGTGTGCATGGTGAGAGATAAAGGTGCAGCGTTTATACCATGCGGACATGTGTTCTGTACAATGTGTTGCAATCAGATATGGGTGAGTAGTAGGATTTGTCCTCTTTGTAATCATTTTATTTTCCAAATTCTTCATCTTTTCTAATAGTCTTTTAAATCGCAGATTTTGTAGTAGTTATTGTGATTGTGGTCATTGAGTTATTATAATGTGAATTATTTTATGATTAAAAAACTATTTTTGAATTCTATGTGATCTAAGTGCATTCTTTAAGGCCTGATGTCATCGCATCAATGTAATTCAAAATCGCATCATAATCACATTGATATGCCACATTAGCTTTGCAAATATGTGTATCATCCAAGGAAAAAATATGTGCTATCCCAAATTTTTCTCAGATCAAAATTTATCATTTTAATTAAAAATTTTAAACATTTATTACTATTTATTATTTCTACTTTTTCTTTGTCATTAATTCATTATTATTTGTGCTAGATATAATTTAGGATATGAGATAAGAGATTTTTATTGTATTAGTTTTATTTTCTTCTTGTGGCTTCAGTTGAGTATCATATTTGCTTATCAGCAGAAAAAACTAGACGCTGCAAATGTTATCTCTGATTTATTTTATAAATATTAAAGTAAGATTATCATATGTTTATCCTACATCAAAATAATAAATATTTGTATAATAGCTCGTTCTTTTTTTTTGTTTATGCAATTGTTCCATATCATGCATCAAAATTAAGAAACATTTGGATTCTTATTTAGATCTAAGACTCTGAAACAAAGAATACAAGGCATATTGAATAATCCAAAATGAACTACAATGTATATAAATGAGTGCAACATATAATTAGGGGTGCAAATAATATTAGAGTTTAAAATGTATGTATTGTCAATGTAAATGTTTTTATACTTGTTAGTACATCATTCATCATTGATTTGTATTATTTTCGTTTAAAAGTTGAATCAATTATGATTAACATGTGAATTATGGATAATTTGGTGATAATGTAAAAAACACTTACTATATATTAATATTAACCATACAAGTAATAGATACATTTTTTTTCCCAAGATGTGCATATTCATATCCTTATACAACGTTGCTATGTAAGAGTAGAATATGTTTGAAATGTGGAGTATGAAGTTTGATTATGAGTTGAATTTTGGAGGGAAAATAAAAGAAATTGAAGACTTGAGAATTATGAAATACATTGTTGAGATAAATCCAAAGTCTTCTCTTTCCATTCATTCATCTCTAAAACTCAACTCGCAAACATGCCCGACAGATGAAATGCATGCCCTAGTTTATTTGTCACAACATAAAACTAACAAATGACAAACATAAGTACAAGAAAGTTGAAAGCATAAAAATTATTTTGATATTGAAATGACTTCATTTTTAGTGTTTATTTTTTAAAAAGGCAAATTGATTAACTTGGAAAGCTAGACCGAACGACCAATTTTAAGCTTAAACTAATTGAGTAGTGAATTTTATGCTTAAATCGACTAAGTCATTAATTTTAGGCTTAAATCAATCTAGTCGAACTCATCATCCCAATTTTGGTATAAGTCTAACAGATAAGTGACTCGAATTGGTTAGGTATTTGATTCTCAGTCGAACCTATCAATGCAAGTTGAGTTTTTCAATACCAAACAACTACAAATTATTCATTTTAAACTATTTTTCTTTCCTTCACTTTCTTTACTTCTATATTCTTTCCCAAACCAAATATAGTTTTTGATGTGAAAATATAGGTTTACTCTAGCTTACTACCTCCCTCTATTAGCAATACAAACGTTAGACATTAAAATCCATCACCCATGTTTTTACTTATCCTTAACATTGTGTTATACTAATTAAATATAAAAATAATAGAATAATTTTAATATCAATACAAACATGACTTAAAATTTGAAAATAGGGTTTTATAGAGCTAAAGTTAGTCCTATTGTTTCCTTTGTTCATGACCTTATCAATTATCCCATGTATATTTTTGGCTTCTCAAAAGGAGGAAGCAAACTCAATATAAAAGCAAAGTTCATGGTGGAATAGTCAAGAAGGGTTGAATGTGTTTAAAGTGGACGGATCTTATCAACTTTTGAGCACATCTTTTGTCCTACAAAGTATATCATTTCATCTGTCACTCACTATAATTGGTCAGAAAAGGGTACACATTTGTTGTCTCACATTTGTAATATGTTGGTAACAAGCGATCTAAGGAGGTAAAGAGAAAAGAGAAGGAAGATAACACATAATTTTGTTAACGAGATTCAACCAATCGTGTCTATGTCTCTGAGAGCGTTGAAAGACTAACAATATTAATTAGAAAATAAGTATGTCTTATGTTACATCATTGAGGTTGATATAACACTTAACCTGCTAAAACTCACAACTTGTATCGTTTCTGCAGAAGGGTGTCAGTCCACGGTCGTTGCCTCGTTGGCCCATGCATGTCCTGGATACCACCATGGTCTAGTCGTGGTTGCTACTATAATTTTGCACCTCACATTGCTTCAGGAACACGACCATGTATCTCTATATAATTTGACCATGTTTCATTAGAATATGAGTCATTTGCGTAACAATCATCTAATCTACATGCTTGGTTGTTCTTGAACTACATCTAACTCACTATTAATGCTATGACAAATAACTATTTTCATCCATCTTTTTCTAACATTCTCCATCACAATATTTTTAATTAGAAAGTTAACAGAAAGCTTAAAAAAATGCAGCAGAGATATATGTGCAAGCCTTATGCAACTTCTGTAAAAAAAAGGCAAGAACAAGACTTCATAAACAAGGCCATGAACTAAATATGTTTCAATTACAAAAGCTAAGCTCAAGCTTGGTAAAATTGCCATTACTACCAAAAAGAACAGCTACAAGTTTATCCAAGAATTCTAGATCCTACTAGGAAACAAACACTAAGGTGGTGTAACTTATATATCAATAAGAACAAAAAACTTGCAGTATCAACTTCTACAATCTGCTAGGTATGTTGCAGAAAATGAAGGCAACCGCACACGTTGACGGGCGGGACAAAAGTTCGGGTCAAAAGTTAGTACTGAACATCTTATGCTTAGCCCTTGGTTCTCATAATTGTGATGCTACCTTTCCCCCCTTCGGTGCGAATTTTAGTTTTGCCAACCACAGGCTTACCGGTGAAGGCCGATTTCGGGTAAGCAGATGGATCTTCACTGCTTTGCTTTGATTTTGAAGGAGGTGGAGTCTGAATGCGCCGATTTATTTCCTTCAAAGTTATATCTCCATGGGCACCACTCGGTTTAATGAAGGCAAATGGATAAGCCACATAAGAAGCCAACTTTGTGGGTGTCCGAATAAAATATTTTCTACCTAGACATAAAAAAGAAGTACTAATCAGTTTCCATGTCAAAATTCTCCATATTAACTATTATTTTCACTAATTAAGGGCTTAAGGTTCATGTGCTTAGCACATAGCATATAACAGAAAAGGGAAATTAAGAAGTCAAACCTTTAAAGATGATATTTCCACGGGTTCGAGTTACCGGCTGTTGAACCACATTTTGTTCAGATGATGGTGTTGTATCATTGAGCTCTACAGGAGGAACAATTTTTTCAAAACAAACTTGGAGGAAAGATTAAAGAATGAGGAAAGAAACGAGTTATGAAGACGGTGGTGTATGAAAAACTATTTCATCTACCTGAAACATCAAACTGAAGATCATCTGCCCTTGAAAAATTCCTGAGTCAAATAACATGATCATTAGATTATTATGTATAACCAATTATGTATGCCAAAATCAATTGATGTCGCGTAACCGAAGCTGTCGTGCCCTGATTTTTGGTTACGCGACTATTGGTCTAGAGAAGCATACAAATCATCAGGACTGAATTGCATCTCAGCATCGTTAAAGCACCCTGCAAGCCACCCTTCAGTTGACTCAAGGTCCTCATAACCAGAGGCGGATGCATTACCTGATGCATATTATAATGATCAGGGAAAGATAAGAGATGAAAACCTACAAAAGTTATCGAGACTAAATCGAGTAAAAAAATCTTGCAAAAGGAAAACCTTCTGCCCCGGACATCCATTGTGAAACATCAGGAAAAATATCCTTCATTGTGTCTTCTTTATCCTATATACATAACAAAGTAACATTGACAAAATCAGGCAAATCCACAATGTAATAGTGTGATCATAAATTACATCAGAATATATAGCATTATGTTCAAGTGTTAGTTCATCGAAATCACAAATTCTTGAATCTTGAAGATTGCTGATCACGCCAAAACGCAAAGGGACTTCCCATTGTTGAGGAACAAATGCTCATAAACATTTTAAGTTAACACAAACTCTGGTACCATGTAAGATTAACAGTCATCCTAAACATTTTATGTTAAGTGTTCATCAAGCCATCAAATGCTGTTGTAAGCATGCAGTAGAATAGTGAATAAGCCCCGCTTAACAGCTAAGTCGGCACAAGGCAGCAATACAGACAAAAACGTTGGTCATTTTTTCATGAAGGATGGTTATGAAGACATCATTTGTAGATAAGATCATCGGAAACAACGGGGATAAGTGACATTAAGTCACGGTAATGAAGACATTATGTATTTCTTTCCCAATCAACAACTTAATGGTAATATTAGCAAGAAATATACTTCAAATTCAAATGAAATTAACGCAATTCTCGAGTCTTTTTCATATCGATAGAACCAAGTAACATGCTATGAGTGTGAAAAGCTACATGCACTGACATTTAATTTTAAATATGCCGAAGTAGCCTCTTCACTTGAAAGAGAATGGTCGCTATCTTGGCTATTGAACTGTAGCATCCGCCGCCTCTTGACTTGAGAAGTCTCCCGATATTCCTCTAGTTCCTTCTGCATATTATCTAAATACGACATCCACCATTGTTTGAATTAATACAACATATTGACAAGATCAAGCCAGGAAGATGCATGCCAGAGAATTATCTTACCACTATTACCGATAGTGTATGCCAAATCACCACAAGCCTTAACTGGAGTTGTTACATCCTCAAACATGTAGGAAAGGTCTTCTTCAGTTTGAGGTACGACATTCCACAATTCTTCGGGAATTTCTGCTCAAAACAATAAACATTTCTCAGGCATCGGTTACACGGTAGAGTTAATTTAAAAAGCACGTCACACTTACCAAAATTGGAAGTGTTTTGGAGACAATAATCCATCTTAAGCAAATCCCATGGCTCTGTGACACCACTAAGATAGAGCAAACAGGTGAATGTCATAGTTAACATGCAACATTGGCAAAAATTCAACAGTGAAATAGATGATAAGTGAAAGAAAACACAACAGAAGCCGATTCCGGAACCAATTTAGAAGAATCAACTCAGTCTCCAAACAATGGTTGACAAGCAAAGATTGAACTATCAAATTCCAGATTAGAAATCATATCAAATTATTATGACATTTTTCTTTCATCTATTAGCCAAGGAATAACTGCAAAAGCATAAATTTTTGGGAGAAAAAAAAGGGCATAAATAATGACCCATCAATTTGATCAGAAACATCAACAACGCAGGTGTAAGGCTCCACTGGATTCCTAAGGTCAAAAATTCAATTACCGGGGAGCGACATTTGTTCGGAGGGTAAGTCACGAATATTTCCTTACCCAAAAAAGGTGAGGGGATATCATTGATAGTACAAAAAAATTGATCAAGAAGCAACAACATCCTCATCAACCATTGTTTATACATAAACTGACAGAAATCAAACATTCTCTAGCATTTGATACCTTAAAAAATGCACAAAACAAAATGAAGAGCAAGATAAAATTAAATAAAAAAAACACTAAAATTCAGAACAACCCATATTTAAAATAAATAAAAAGACCCAAAGAGAAAGAAAAAAATGCATTTCCTAAACACAGAAAATCACACCCAGATGAAAAAGAATAAATATTTACTTGTTTTCAGTGTTGTTGTAATCCATATGAGAAGAAAGAAGCAACCAAGTTAGAATCTGAGTCTAGTCAATGATCAAAGACCTCTTTTATTTTATATATTGTTTGCTTATTTTTCTGAGAACACACCCACGAAGTGACCGTTACAGAGAGATCGGTTTTAAAGGACACTACTTTGTGGTTGAGATATGTGGCATGTCGAGGATTTTTTGGTTTTCCATATATATATATATATATATTGCACCGGAGATAATTCTGTCCGAGTCGTGAATATTTACACAAATATGTGGGGGCTAATTCTCCCAACGGCAATTTTTTTCATCAAAAAATTCGAGTATGAAACCATATCATGTTAGAATATTTTTAAGGTTGTTTTTAATGAATATTTTTACTTATTCTATTCTTAAATGTGGTATTCTTATTTCTTTGAGTTTTATTCATAAAGGTAAATAAGAACAGTTGGTGGTGGGAAGAGTGATCGTTACATGATCTAATATACTTTATCTATTTTATACATTTTATTTATCCTTTAATTTACTATGTTGTAATATTGAAATTATATTTGATATATTTTAATTAATCCAATATTTTGTTTTATTTAATCATATACACTTATTTTATTTTTATAATTTTACAATTAATTATAATGTTTTTAATTGATTAATAAATAAATATGTGATTAATTTGTTATAGTTATTGTAAAATATAAAAATGTGAGATGATTGCAAGACCTAAACAAGAATAAAAATTGTGTTTGTTATTATGGAAAAATGTAGAGGTTTTTATTTTATAGAGAATTGTAGTAAATTATAAAATAATATGTGACCCACATAAGCATGCAAATTTTGTTTGTTGTTGGAGATGCTCTTATGTACTAACTTCGTGTATGCTTTCATTCTCATTTGTTAGCAAATATAAGTTAATATATATTAAATAAATTTTGCAGTGTCAATACATCATACACTATATATGTTTACAATAATCTCTCAAACTAAAATAATAGCAATCAATGATGGATGATGTACTATCTGTATAAAAAATTCATATATATATATATATATATATATATATATTATTGTAAGGCCAAGTAATCAGCACAATTTGTACTTTTCCAACTTTTATTAAATCATTTTTATTTAACACTCATAAAATTAGTAGGATTTGTTTCTGACCTCATCTTTGATTTTTTGACCATAATCTTTCTTTTAAATTCGAAGAAACTTACAATATATCAAGTCTTAGTTGATTAGTGATAAGGGCAAGATATTGACCTAAGACCAAAAATCTCAATCCCAATGTTAAATTGTTGTACTTTTGTGTACTACCAAAGTATTTTTTTACTCTTCTTTTTGGATAAAAAATTAATTCTTTTTTGATGCATGGTTGATTTTTCCAACAAATGTTACTCGTAGAAATCAAATTCTTGATTTTTTAGTCATCTTATAGATCTAGTGTATTACATCACTAGACCATCACTTGTTCATAAATTAGTATACTTTCTAGATTTATGTGATGACACCAAAAAATTTAGTACTCAAACTATATGAGTTTGATTTTTTTAAAATAATACAAATAAATGCTGATAAATTGATTATGATATATTAATCGTGTATAAATTTTTATACTAATAAGCATCGTCACCATAACCCATACATAAAGAGTATGGATAAAATGACATATATCTAACCTTCATATATCTACTAGTGGAAGTTTTGTATACTAAGCCATTTTTACTTATTTATAAAAATCACATTGTTAATCCATAAAATTTTGTTTTCTGTTTCCCACAGGTATCCTCGTATTAGATGCAATCTTGTCCGAACCGGGAACATCCACTTTAACTCGAACCCAAGACCTTGCTTAATGGAAATCAAACATGTAATCCATAAAATTGAGATTGAACAGAATTTTAGTTGTGACCCTAGTAAATTGAATAAATCATTGATTGATTGTTACTCTACATGAAATTAACCATCTAAAATATTCCTAATCCATAGATGAAAAGTGACCATTCCTTATATAACTTGTTTGATTTAGCGGGCCTTGCATATTTATAAGGCTCAATCAACCAATCTCGAACTTTAAATATTTATCGACAATCGTTAATGTTGACTATATCTGTCATTTCATGTTTTACTTTTCTGACGAATGAAAAAATGAGGAGTACATAGAGTGATACACACGTTCTGGCAGTAGATGCGGCTCCCCGACTGAAAAAGGCTACTTTTGTTACTCGGACTTTATCGAATCCTTTTGTTATGAGCTGCTAAAATTGCTTCATCTTCTCTTATCCTCTTCAGATTCTTACTGCAAGTAAACTGGCTGCGCGACGTGCCGCTGGAGATGTCTCGAATATCTGTGGAGAATCCATCAAATAATGTGTTAACCATGAGGAAGTTGCAGAGAAATCGGAAAATAGTGTAAAATGTTATTTTGGTCTATGAGATCGACACTATTAATCAATTTGGTCCTTGAGATTGAAAAAACGTCAATTTGAGCCCTGACTAAGCACACATGAATCGATTTGGTCTGTATGAGAGTCTTATAATTTTATTGCCATGGACCAAATTGATTGACGATGTACAAAGTCAAGGATCAAATTGACGTTTTTGTAATATCAGAGACCAAATAGGATGATGTTAATCTCCGGGACGACATAGATGTTATGCTCAAAATATTCTTCTTCGAAGGGGGAAGGAAAGGTTTGAGTTGAAAGTTTTCCACAACCAAGAGCAACATTAACCACTTTGGTGAAGAAACCACAACACTAAAAAGCTAATTAAAAACATAAACGAAAACGAAACCAAATTCGATGAACGGTGACGGAGCGCAATGCTTAATATAGCAAGAAACGATGAACACAAAACTCGTGAACTTATATTCATGAAAAGGAAGACGAATTAGATATATAAAAAGAGCAAGATGAAACAAGGATCGGAACTAGAACATGCCTGATTTGTCGTCATTTATTTTTAGCTTCTTGAATTGGTTGAAATCTTCCAATAGTTGCTTTCTCTTGCAGCTTAGGCCATTCAGAATCTCATCTTTTGGAAAGAAAATACAAACAGAGAAACAATATCGGATATCGGATACCGGTTAAAAACGTAATACAAATATATCCTCACATGGTGACACGCAGAAGTGCGTCAAAGTTGTAATCATCAAAGTGTATGCTGTAAGCTTAATATCTTATCCATGACTCCAAACGGGAATATCAATTCAAGTACCGGCTATATATATTCTTCACAAGTCGCGAAAAAGCAGAAACATATACCTGAGTTGCTTACTCTCGGCTTTTTATTTTTGAGCAAGTTGATAGCTTCCAATTGAGTCCCTCTACTGCTGCAAGCAATCTCACCTTCCATCACTTTGCCAATTCCATTTTGAAAATCACGAGATTCATGTCCTCCTACAGAAATACAGAATCACAACTCAATCTAGATACGGCGAAAATATGGTGTAACTAGCACAACGAAAAAAACTTCACAATATCAAACAAGGCAATACTTGAACATACAGATTACAGATAGAAAAGAAGAACATGAACGTCCCGTTAATTTACCACCGAATGAAAAAGATAAATTGACTAAGGCCTTGAATGCATGGAATCTATGTCCTGGCACGTATAAAGACACAGTGGGATCCTATTAAGAGACGCCGATCACGATGCCTCATGTGATAACATTTCTAACTCCCTTCTTAGGTCATATACAAGTATATAAATACATCTTCAATGTACACTCTCCTCCTTTCTTAGATCATAAGCTGTTATGACAGTGCAATTGTTTCAACTTTCAACAATATCGTCCCGAACAAAAAGGGAAAAAAGTGCACCTTCTCGGGATTACATTACGAAACAATACATGAAGATCTAAAAGGATGTCATTGTGCACGAGGCTCCGACTCAATAAGGTCTAAGGAGGATAAATGTATACAGCCTTATACCAGCAAGTGGAAAGACACTTTCGAGATTTTAACCCGTGACCTCCAGATCACAAAGCAGCATAGAAAAGGGACTACGTTTTTTGCCAAACAATGCAGCAACCAACATAACAACTAAATTGACATGGCCGATAATATAAAACTTCTCTACATTTGATGAACCTTCATTGCCTCAAAATCTAAGTTAGATCAACATGCAATCCTTATTCACTCTAAATGAACACAAACCAATTTCAGCATGATTCTACCCTCAACATTTTCTCAGCAATTATAATTTATTTTAAATTTAAAGCACACCAAAAAAGCCAAAAGAAAATAAAATCTCCAACACAACAAGCATTCTCATTGGAACAGAGAAAATGCCTCATTAATCAACCAAACAACAAATAAGTTGATAAATAACCAATGATTAAAAACATTATCATCAACCAACTTTTTTAGATTTGCATTTAGTTCGATCCCCATTGTCAAAAGTTCGATTCCTCAGAGCGTCACTTGTAACTTGTTGAGATGGCAGCTACACACTCCGAAATAAATTAGCTCGTTACCAAAAAGGCAAAAAGTGAGAGATACCATTGGTTATACAAAAAAAGATTAATGAAAGAATATAGTAGTAACTAGGTGCACATATCATGTCCTATACTTAGTGTCACTCCATGTACTATGACCTTATGATCGGTCAGAAAATTACTTAAAATTCAATTTTAAGTTAATATATTTTTTAACCGATCACAAGTTCATGGCACATGGAGTGGGACAGATGTACACCTAGTAGTAACTATACCCCTTGATCAATTTAACATCCATCAATTGCTAACAAATAGTGATAGTAGTAGCATTTCAATTATGAACAGAACAAAACAAAAAAACAGTAAAAGAAACATACTCTTATTACCAACTTTACATAACTTGCCAGTAACAACAAGAGCATCATCACAATCATCTTTGGCAGTAGATAAAGCTTTTGATGAAAAGAAAGTGAGAAGAGAGTTCCAAGTAACAGAAGAAGAAATGAAATCAACCCCTCTACTGATAAAGTATCCATTGAGCTTCAACGTTGATGGGTCAAGACCAAATGCTTCAGCAATGGAACCAAGGTCAATTTTTTGTTCATCCCAAGCAATAAAGTTTACAACTTTTGATGAGAGAGAAGGACAAACAAGCTTTATCTCTCTCTCTTTTTTGTTCCATGACATGTTGGGAACAACCTCTGAGAGTGTTTCTCTCTGTCTATACATGAATGAATAAGAATATAATAAGGTTTTATGTGTTTGGTAAAAATCTAGTGCTTTCTATATGTTTCTATTCTACTTTGACTATTGTTCCAATCATTTCTACAAGTTTCTAACCCACATATAGGTAAAAAGAATTACATGTGTTTTTAATGACAAAAATATTATTCTATTGTATAAAACAATAAAAGTTTATTTTTTTTTGTTTTTTATAATAAAATAATTCTTACTCTCAATTACTAATTACGGGTATGTTTGTTTATAATTTAATAAGGTCCTTTGCTTTGACCCAATTTTTGAGTAATCATATAATTCAATAGTATTTGGGATGGAATTGAATCTCACTTGTTAATAAATTAAACAAATTTGAATATAAGGTATAACCATGGTTTTAAATTGCAACTATTACCTTGTAATGGTCATTGTTATCCAAAGAATTGTAAAGTATTATAATGTAGATTATGATGTGAAACTATTTTATATTTACACAAAGTGTACAAAGAATGGAGTCTTTAATTGTTATAATCTTTTTTACTTGTAATACATTCATTATTATTAAGATTTTGTACAATCTTAATTAAAAAATCAAATTAAACATAATAAAATACGTATGAGTATGACTTCGAAATAAAAAAATCTCTATTTTTTTTAGTGCCCTTTTCTCCACTCGTAATTTTCCCCAATTTTTTTTCACTCACATCTCTTATTATTTATTTTATAAGAACCATTATTTTATTTCTCCTTAGAAAATACTTTTAGCCCTTTTCCACTTTATGGAACCCACTCTTCTTCCCATTTATGGCCTTACCAATACCATTTTACCACTATATCTCAAGTTATCTCTTATTTCAAATTTTAAGTACATTGTTCACACACCATGGTAGACAAGGCACTTTCATTCAAATTGGTATCACCTCGACTCGAGTAGTTTTCACTTATTTTGTGGCCGAATAACCATCACGTTAGATGATGTATCATCTCTACTAAACCTACAACTAACAGATCATTTTCTCACTTGTATTACCGGAGTTCTAGAGATATTGCGATCGATCTACAGGTTGATCGAGCTGTTAAGGACAACATTTGCAGGAGCCTCTACGAACATCAATACGAACAGAGACATGTGTTCGATAAGAATCAAGACACGTGTTCATTTCAAGAACTAGCTGCAGTTGATATGTATACATGGGGTGTAGTTGCCTTTGTCCCTTGATGCTCTCAAACATTATGCAGAATAAAGAAATTTTCCAATGAATGCAAACCTCAGACAAATTGAAAATACAAGTTTCTCTCATCCATTCATTGATAGGTACAATTTAGAACTCCAAAAGTTTTATGGTTTTTGCAAAATAAACTCCAAATCTAACCTGATTCATAACTAAATAATTTTGGGAAACACAAAAAAAAGAAGAAAATGAAGATATTTAGAAGAGACAAGCTATTATACTGGATTGAGTTCTCTGGTCCTTCCAGATAAGAATATCATCATTTCATCTTCAATACTAAATTCAGACTTTGGATTCCAATGCTAAAAGTATCTTCTTTCTTGGCCCCTGGAACCAACAAAGCATAATCACAATCTTCTTTATGATAAAAGTACTTTTGAGCATGATGCAATAATGCATCCTCACAAAGAACAAAGAATAATCTGTTTAACCAAAAAATAAGGTTACTAATGGATTACTAATCAATTCTAAGAGAGTGTTTGGCATAGTAAAAGTAGGTTGGAGTGCAGTTATTTAGTGAGATACAATTCCAAATAAACACTAAAAAGTTGTGTCTGAAACACATCCGGTCATGGATGGATCCAAACCCCAAATTTAAGGTAAACTATTATATCATAAATTCATAATCACAAAAAAATAAATTTAAGAATGTTAAGTATTCACTAATCACGAGTCAGTGCAAGCTGCCTTTGATGGTTCACATGAACCAATTAATGTTCCTCCTTAACCGATACCTGCATTAATAACCTACTTTCGGAAATATTGCCAGTCTTCATCGCTATTGAGCATTAATAACCTACTTTCGGAACTAATGTTGTATCGAAGGTTTGAACAAAAGGTGGCTCACCATTTAAATACAAAACAAGGCCCATCAGAGATACAAAGCAACATCTCAAGTTATGAGGGCACTTACATAATGATTAATGAACATGAATCACATGAACACTGGAACTGCAAAATATAGTTGAGGAAAGCAGAAAATGTACATGAGTCAAAGATTAGATTGATACGTACCATCGGTATACCCATAGCCTTGAGATCCTCATCAGTCATATGATTGAGAGCTGTCATATCAACCTGAAAACAACATTTACATAAAATATTTACTCTTATGGTCAAATTAAAACCCAGTTAAGACAATGAAATTTCTCTAATAAGGGGAAAAAAGATAAGTAGATGCACAACATACTTCTTCAGCCTGAAAAGTTATGAGATACTTTTCCAGACCCAAGGACTGCAAAAATTCATCCACTGAAGTATCAGCCTGCAAAATAAGAATGAGGATTGAAGTCCTTTGAGTTTTACTCGTTTAATAAAGAAATTAATTGCATCACAAATCATTTTGAAAGAAGTGACTTTTGGGCATTATTAACATGAATTAAGACAGTTTGATTCACTTGAGAGCAAAATGCAACATTATAAAACCAAATAAACATAAAACTTGGGAATATATAGGATTAAACACAAAATGATTACCAACAAACACAATAACAAATTAAGACCTGAAAAAAAGTAGTATATATGGCCATAGTAAGATAATAATTAATATCCACCATTAGTAGGAACCAGATTTATTGTAACTGTTGTTAATCAACTAGTCTGTGTAGACCCGACTGTATACAAGACTAAAGCTTCATGGTCATGCACTTCCACCTTCTTCCACTAGAAAACTCAAATACTAATGTTACTACAATAACAAATTATTTAGCACAATAGAAAATCATAAAACTTAATCAACAAACCCCCTACGGTAATCAATTCATGGCATTTTAGGAATTGGACCAATACTAGCCTAAAGCTGGAAATTAAGTTTGGGTTAAAATGCTTACAATGTTGGTCCATATATAAAAAGGGTTTTGTTTAGGGCAATGTTTAAGCAACCCAAGAAAGGAAAGTCAACATAAAAATCCAAAATCATTTAATCTTACTTCGTTAAATAGTAAATACAACACTTCCTAATATTGACTATCCTTTCTTGGGTTGCTTATACATTGCCCTCAGGGAAATGGTTAGCAAAACCCATATAAAAAAGGATATAAAATATGTCATGTATTCAAAACTTATAATCTACCCTTCTGTACCCATACAGCCATGCTCTATAAGTTTTGCAAAAATACTTACACTCATACCCTTACCCATAGCAGTACACACTAGCCGACCATGAATGTACTCTCTCAAAGCTATAAAAAGGAAGAAACAAAAAACAGATTCTTGTTCAATAAAAAATTTCATCTCCCTTTGGGTGATGCCTTCATATCAAGTTTTGGGAGGATATTAAGGTTAATGCGCCTCTTCACAGGCCTTCCACTTCTAACCTTACATAATGCACTTGTATTTGTATGTCAATCTTACTCCTCTATTTCCTCTCATCCTGACAAAAGAACATGGTTACTTGATTCTACGGGGCTTTTTCCACTAAATCTTATTGAGCTCCTGACCTGTTCTAATGGCAAAATTACTTCCTGACAAAACCATATGGAAATCTAAATCGCCTTCTAAGGTCAAATCCTTTGTCTGGACCAGTGTTACCAAATTTGCCGCTACCCCATTCGTCCGGCATGCCAGTTAGCTGTTCTTTTCGACTTGGAATGTTATGGAACATAATCCAAATTATAGCTTCCCATGCCCATAATGCATGTGCTGCTGAGAAATGCAGCACACAGTGTAGAAGAAAAGGTGCAAGGAGGAACTGTGACAGAAGGAGAAAAGATGCTCTAACAGCTCCCATCAAAATGCACAGATTAGTACCTGAGTTCTAGAAAAACACTTTGGCTGATGGATTTACCTTGATGTTGGCTTTACTTAATGGCTTATGGATTCTTTACTTTTAGTAACTTTTATACTTAACTTTTATACAAAAGTGAATAATTAAATAAATATATAATTACTATTATTATTTAAGTAGCAAACCGTAGCATGTGGAAGAAGTCGACTCCTAACATTTCCTTATTTTTTTAGACGTGCCTTGTACCTAAACGTACCACTTTCAAGGAAACTATGGTCTGGAAGCTGTTTTTAACAAGACTAACACAAATAATAACTTGCTCTGGAAGCACTGACCTCTCATTACTTTGTCTCCTAGTATGTGTATGTTATGCTGTTCCAATTCGGAAACTGGGTTCATCTCATTTTGCACTTTTCTACAGAGGGCTTCTTGTAAGAATAGCTTTCGAACTTTAGGAGACTATTGGGTCTTCCATGGGGATTGGTATCGGTTTCTACTTATTAAGTTTGGCAGGTTTGGATCCGGGAAGGAAGCTAAGATTCTATGGCAATGTTTAATTTTTTCTGTTCTGTGGTGCTTACGGCTCGAGAGGAATGCTAGAATATTCAACGTTAGATTTTAAATCCTACACCTCAATTGGGATACATTTGGTTTTTTAATCATCTATATGGTGTTAGGCTAATGCCCTTTTTAATGATGTCTAGTTGTATGGCCTCTATATGCGTACTCTTCTTCCGTGATAGATTTTCTTTTTCTATCAAAAAAATGCAATAGCATATACACTATAGGAAAAAGGTGACAGTGATAGGGCATGACATGCACCAAGAGTGGCATCATGACCAAATAAAAAGTTGTCGATTAGTAAAAAATTAATTATCGTGTAGTGATACCTTCTGTGACAACTTTTTAGGAGCTGGTTTTGGTATTTTGATTTGTACTGCAGGAGCTTCAACACCAACACTTCTACTGCTTGGTTTAACAACCACTTTTGTCTTTGGTGGGTCAGAGTTTATAGGTTGTGGAGTCACTGTCCCTGATAGCCTTTCACGGAGATCACGGACGATGGGAGCAGAACTCTTTCCACTTTGAACTGCGGATTGAAGACCTTTCTTTTGAAGCTTAAGACGAAGATCTTGAGCTGTAACTTTACGATCTTCACAAGCCATTAACAAACAGTCAAAATCCATAAAAAGAACAATTGGCATCCCAAACAGTGGCAACTTATTGTGTGAGAATAACATAATCAAATCATACTAGTGTTCTGGGGTTCATCATTATGAAAGAGATCATGTTCCCACTTGTCATCTTGCCTCTGCCTGCAGAAAAGAAAATGAATTTTAATATATCATAATTTTTTGTTACAATAAGATTCAAACATCTAAGACAAACTTGTCAAATAGGAAGTGCATAGTAACTGAAGCAATTACGACTATCCAGCCAAGTAGAACACACTAGACACAACTTAAACAGCAGTAACTCAGAAGATGAACGGGACTTATTTTGAATTCTCATATTTAGTAACTGAAAGATAAAGACATCAAATATACATCCTGACCGTTGTTATCAAGTTGTGAATCGAATCACAAATCGGAAGATCTAATTTCTTTGGTTAACTATTAAAATGATAAAAATATATATTTAACATTGAACTTAATTCCAAAACGATTCTTCCTGTCAACCCATCTTATCTCTAGGCAACCTGCCTTATCTCTCTAACTATCCCAGTCCCCAACTAACTAACAGACACCTAACAAGTATTCCAACTAATTAACTAAATGGATTACCTAACAGTTTCACCTCCCATCAAACCCAACCACTCTTGTCATTGATGCTAGACCTTCCTACCACCAAGACACGTCGTCGTCAGAGCATCCACACACAGCAATCGCTGGTCTGTTGCTTCTATCCATCAGAGCTCCTTTTCAGGAGTCATCTTCTCAGACCTCTCTGCAAATGAGATTAACTCACACCCATCCATCTCAGCCTCAGTTCATCACCCCCATAGTGGCTGTTCGGCTCCCTACCCTTTGAGATCTGTATAGTTGAAGTGGAACAGAATCAAGATTCCTAGACACCAGCATGGTGCAACAATTCTGTGTGGTTCCAAACTTGATCACTAGAAACAAAACTCCATGCGGTATGTATGATGAGTGATGACTCATATTAATTGGAGATTTGATTCGTGCGATTCCGACTACCATGATTCTGACTAAAACGTTCCTACCAATAGTAACCACCATTACATTATGTAATGCTACATGACTGTCTTCAGTCTATGATGCAGAAGTTTTGGGCCTATGCAACAGATATATTTACAAAATCCATGTACCCTTAATGCAGTATAAAACATGCTGAGCAGCAATCTCAAAATAGAGTACCTTCTAAAATGGGAAGGGGGTCAAAAATGTAAACATGAAATCCTAACATAAATTGTAAGACTGTTAACATAAAAAATTACTTGCACATATATTTGTATGTAAATAAATGTAAATAAGTATAAACCCACAAAGGACATTAAATTAAAAGCTAATTGAAAATGCATAAAAACAGGTTGGCGATAAGTCGATAACTAGACCCGGACATCCCATTTCAAGTCACAGACTCACAGCACAGACTAGTCCAATGACAAAGATACCAACTAAACAATCACATATGTCCTACTGATAATTTTTCTTCCTACTTTACCACCGTCTCTATCTTCATCCGGTTTCAGTCTTTAGAACATCACAGAATGGTTATCCCAGATTTCTGAGGCATAAGTTCATTGAGTAAACTTGTTCTAGTAAAGCCTAGGAATAAGTCCCAGTGAAGGACCAATAGGATAAATTCAAAAATATGCCTCCCATGCCTAAAATCTAAGAGTACTTTGATACAGAGAAAGTAAAACCAACAAGTTCACTGCCCAATATTTCACAACTATGCCATCTCGTCATTTCTAGCATCACTTAACCAGAAAGGTAGAATTCCAAATTTCCAATGGTCTGGCTTATTTTGTGTTCTGAAAAGAACAAAATCGAAATGCTACTGACAGATTTTAGGCTTTTAGCTGAAAAGCTGGAACAAGTTAAGCTAAATCGAACATGCATCGAGTTCGCACCACAGAACACCCAAATTAAAAAGTCCAACCTAGTTGTTATTCATTAATATTAAATGAAATAGAAGTGTACTGTCATTTTACTGTAATCAGTAAGTCAAAGGAAAACCTAATGATCAAAATCCACAACCTGAAGGATATTGTTATCCAATTGTCAGTTACAAAACCTCTACAAGACCCTCACTTAAACTACACATAAAATCAACACTGCATTAGTAAATAGCTAGGTGCTAAATTAAGTGAATTCCAAAATCCAAAATCAAGTGTCTTGTAGCAATGCTAAGTAGTGAAAATCCAATTGGACATCATCTCCCAAAGACTCCTAAGAATCCACTCAACCCTCAAAACCAATGGCTATGGAATGACAATCTTTAGAACAGAAGGTTTCAGAATAGCCATCCAGGTTAATTCTAAATAGCATCATTTCCTGAAAAATATTTATCACCCGTTTCAACTCTCAAGCTACTCCCTTCCCTTCAGGATCCAATACAACATTGCCCTAACGGCAAGGTCAAAGTGCTTCATATTTAGGGTTCTCAAAAAATTAACAATCCAAATATGACTGTGATTCAGCTTCTATTCAGATTTAAAAAACACTAACAAACAAAAGTAGCCTAAACTAACTGGACCTAAAGTCCTAAACATATCAAATAGAATCGTAAAACATAATACATGCACAGCCTTATCCCGAAACCTTTACCACTAGGCAGACACATTTACAAATGAAGGCTTCAAATCCATGTTCCTATAGTATGAAAGTAAAATGCAGCAATACCACCTTACAAAACCGGAACATCAACTATGAACTAGCAGATTCAAAGTAATGTCAACTCCATTAATATTCCAAGTTTCCAACCCTTATATTTCTACACTCTTTTCTCTTACCTCACCATTTACACCTCAATTTTATTTTACATATCCCTCCTCATTTCACATCACAGCTATCACTTTCTCTCAAATCTCTTCCTATCTCTCACCTCTTCACACTTTCCTTTGTATTCAGTAGTCTCCTCATCGCGAACCGCGATTGCGGCCTCATTTTCACGCGACACAATCGCGACCACAATTTAATTAAAACAAAGGTAACTATAAACAAACATAAAAATCAAAATAAATAATCAGATAAATTTAATAATAGAAAAATAATAACCTCTTTCCAGTGATTTGGCGTTGTTGGCGAGTAGAATCGCTACCATTGCCGTGAAGGCGTTCCTTCACGGATCTTCTAGCTCCACTCTCTACTCTATCAGCATACATTTTTTTTGCAATTTTTATTTCGAAATCGAAAGAGAAGAAATTACAAACCTAGAACCCTAATTTGGCAGTGTAGCACAATAATGAAGAAAGGGTCGGTCGCAGAGAATCAAAACCCTAATCCCTTTTTTTCCTTCCTTGGTAAAGGCAAAGGGTTTCAATTGTGGGGGGAATTGGAATTCGAGGGAAAATGGAAAGAAAGTAAAGAGGCGAGAAACCGAAAGATCCAAAATATTAATATTTTGGTGTGTCCCGCTATTATAAATCGAACATTTGATCTTTAAGAATCTAATCTAACGATATCTTATATCATTATATTAATACTTTACTAGTTTATTTAAGCATACATGAAAGAAAAAAATATTAATTCCTTATAAAAGTCAAAAGATTAAATTTCGATTTTTTAATGTGATAATTATTAAGAGGGTCAAACAATGTTTTTTTTTGGTTTCCTATATGTCCTCGCAGTAAAGGCAATCTTGTCCGAGCTGGGAACATCCAGAGGTACGTAAAACTAACTTTCCCAACGAATATTTTTTCCATCTACCAGATTCAAACGTGGGTTATTGCTTAAAAGGAAATCAAACATGTAAAAGTGTGTTTAACAATGTGTGATATTGTTCCAATTATAAAAAAAAAATATAATAAAGAGAATAATGAGGTTAAGATGTTGAGACTGGGTGAGTAGAAATATTTAACAATATTTTTCTAATGGGGGAAAGTCAATGTTGAATTTAATAAAATATATGGATTCATTTTTTTATTTAGTTAGATTGTATGTTTTTTTGAAGCTATTTACTTATATTTTGATATTCCAACTTACTTATTAAGATGTGCACTCCAAGTCAATTAATTTTTTAATATATTTGGTTATTATATGAATAAAGATATTATATTCTAAATCATGCCTTAAATTTTGTGTTGTGCTAATAACAATGATACAAAAATATTAATAATAATGAATTTTTAAATTTTTTAATTGATATACGAATTTTCATTGGTGCCGAAAAAAGTGTGGGAAATGAAAGTGATGAACATTAATGTATTAAATTTAAATATTTAAGATTATATAAGATTAATGTATAATATTTATAGTATAATATATATACATTGTGAGTATAAAAATTTATACACAGTTAATATATTATTTATCATTCATTAATATTTTTTGAAGAATCAATAATAATTAAAAATACATAATGTATAATAGATCGACGATATATAAAACTTTTACAATGGTACTGTGTTCACATGATCATTTCATGTTACATTTATTATCTACCCAAAATGACATGAATTCAACTACTTACCATAAATGCCCAACTCACACACAGCTCATCCACTCATGAAAGGAACTTCCTCCGACTTGTCACACTCCCAACAATGATAGCTGGTGTACCTAGTGGTGTCCCTAATGATGTATCAAGTAAATCAAAATATGTTACTTAATTGTGATTTTTTTTATAAAAAACATAAATTAATATTTTATATTATTTTAAGAAATACTATTGATTATGAACAAGATGACAGGATCTTTTTGGGACAGAGTATCCTTGTCCTTCTAGACAATTCTTTCTTACTAATAATATTTCAAATTAAATAAGTAGAGTATTAAATGATAAAACCAACACACTAAATATTTTAAAAGTTGCAGAGAATTTTACATAAAGATTATTGTACAAAATTAGTTTTTAATTTTAAGGCGTATGCACTTAAATTTCAAATGTAAAAGTTAACTACTACCTTATTTAGGTTAAAAAATAAAATGGTTAGTCTTCATTAAAAATTGTGTTTTAATTCTTAATGCATTTATACATTATTTTTCAATTAAACTTTTTATATGTTAGATTCCCATACCAATATTCGAATTCCAAATTATTTACTTAAAGTTAGTTGATAAAATTTACCGAACACATGCATTTATTAATTCTCTCAAATAATTATTTATATGAGTATAATATCTATGTATAATCAATGTAAATATTTATATATAATTATATTATCTATCATTTATTAATATTATTTATATTTTTTCTTATATTATTTAATTGAACATAAATTTTATAAAATATACTAAATTTAGATAAGCTTATATTTTTTTGGTTTCACACATGTATTTTCACAAGCAATCATATCCGAGTTTGAAACATTTACAGGTATGTGAGACTAACTCTACCAACGAGTATTTTTTCATTCACAAGACTCAAACTTACATATAAGCTTATATGAACATGAATAACAATGCTTATTTTTACTTCTTCCACCCATAGAAACATTTTTATGTAAATTTCAAGTGTATTAATTTAGTTTGTGAAAAACAACAAAAAAAACTCATTAAATTGATTCTCAAACTTTTCAATTGAGACCATATTTTACTTGTAAATCAAGCAACCACACCACGTTGTAAAGAAAACACAGCTATTTGTCTAGTTGATGTTTTTCTTTAATAACATTAACAAAGGAAAAAAGTTGATAACTAGTGAAATTGTAGAGAAAGAAAGTGCATGTTGACAATTTTTATGATTTTGGAACAAGTTGAAACAAGTTAGGAAGCAAATGATACTTTTTTATTATTTAAATATGAATAATGCTACTTATGACTTTATGGTTTGAGAGATTATATGAGTAAATTTAAAAACTTATTCCGATTTAATGATTTGAATTAATAAATAAATCTAAATTGTTTCTATAATTAATAGCTAGTATGAGGAGTAATCAGTTACATTTTTTGTGTAATGAAATATCTTTATGTATTTGTGGTGGTCTTCTCAATAAAAGTCACTCTCATAAATCGAACATATCTTTTATTATTTCCGAGATTTAACAAGACCTTACATTCCTAGAGCAATTTGTTATTAATATGCATGAGTACATTTGAAACAAAGAAGAAATCATAAAAAAAAAATTGGTATTAACATGAGTATTTCTTCACTTTTGTAAAAAACTAATCCCTTTCAAGTATGTGTTTCCCTCATAACAAAGTGTTTCTTATAGAAATCTATGCTTTGCATTACATTACGAGACCAACGCATTGTTGATAGAAAACTTACAATTGACCAAGGAAGATAATGGTCTAACATTACCGGTGGCTCTGGTCAACGGTTGATAAACCTCTCTCCCTTTCTCTCTCTATAGCTCTTCCCTTATGTCTATTTTTCTTGGTCTTTATTATGCAAAGGAATCTCTTGGGTTCTCAGAATTTTTACTATTGGGTCTGATCCAAAAAAAGTTCAACTTTTTTTTGTTGGGTGAATTCTGGTTTGCAATTTGAGTAGATTATTCCAAACTTGGTTTGTTTAGAAGGAAATGGCAGTAAGTTTTTCCTTCTGTTTTCTTTTGAATTTTTGTTTCTTATATCTGTGATTGTTGAGAATTTTTTTGGTAAATTTTGCTACTTTATGTGGAGTTCATTTCAGTGTTTTAAATTGCGGTCGTGTATACTATGATTGTGGTAATTGCAGCCGTTGCGATACAGATTGTGGCATGTTACGATGTGAATTATTTTGTGAGTAAAAACATATTTTTGACATCGATGCGGTCTGATGATGCGGTCTGATGATGCGGTCTGATGATGCGGTCCAAATGCGTTCCGATGCGGTTGCATTGTGGCCTATTGTGGTCACATCACTGTGAATCGGCCGCATCGTGATGCGGTCCCCGCAATTTGATACACTGGTTTATTCTATTGTTAATCTTCTAAAGTTTTGTTATTGTTGACCAAAATTATTTTTTGGTCAACAAGCTATTTCTAAATTACTTGCAGCTTATTTTTTCTGCTTCTTAGAATCACAATGCAATTCAATTAGAATCTTATCATGTAAAATTTCCTTGATTTTTCATTGCAACTAGTTTCATGGATCATGTTGGGTTAACAATTTAGCTTAGCCTTGTGAATCAGGTTTATTTTTTGTTCATGGATCTACTCTCCAATCAATTAAAAAATAGAATATGTCAATATCACAGTTGTAGGTATAGTGAATTTGTAATATTTAATTTTTGGTTGAATCAAATTAAGACAAAACAAACCACTAGATATTACAATGTTTGAGTTAAAGGAATAACGTTGATGAACTATATGAATTGTGGGTAGTAACAAGATCTTTAAATCTCTGCTTGAGGGTAACTGAAAGAAATATGGTTTGTTTTGGCTGTCGTGAACCGATTTTTGGTCAAACACTGGTTACGGGACTAGGATGTATTGATGTTATTGTTCATTCGCAGTGGCACTATGCCATTAGCTTTGGTACATATGTGAGAATATCACCTTTCAGTTGGTATATGTTGTGATAGAAAATATCAGTGAAAATAAGTATAACTTTTGTGATTCAGATTGTATTGATGTTGGAAATTTGTATCAATTGATATTCAGTATGCAGAACCAAGTTTGATTCCAATAAATTGAATTATGACCTTATAAAAATGTCACTTTGATTTAATAATAGACGACGAATGTAATTAAAAAAATATTTTTGAATTCAATGTGGCCCGATACAGCCTAAATGCGGTCCGATGTGGTTGCACTGCAGCCCGATAGGTCCACATCATCGTGATTCAATGTCACACCATAATTGCTGTGTGATACAATTTTAACAGCCACCACAGCCGCAATATTGCTGCTGCATCACGTGATGTAATCCGCAATTTAATCACCGGTTCCAAGTTATTAATAATCATTTGTATCTTAAGCCAGTGGGCTCAACCAAGTAAAAGTTTATCTCCTGAAGTATGAAGTTATCGGTTTCAGTTGTTCAATTAGACATGCTATTCTAGTTTTGCATTGTTCAGTAGCATGGACCATTCGGCATAAGTTATTTGGAGTTTTTTTCCGAAGTTTACTGAGATGGTAGTGTTCCTCGGTGATTCATTTCGAAGGCTGAGAAAAAGAAGTAAGAAAGTGAAACTTTGTTGGGGTTGTGCAATGATCATTAGCATCTAAAACTTGTATTATGAGGTCTATTCATTGAAACTTGCTTAACCAATTCTTTTCAATGTGTCAATTTGACAGCAGAAACGTTCGCATGTGCCGAAATTTGGCAATTGGGAAGGCGAAGATGTTCCTTATACAGCTTATTTTGATAAGGCCCGGCAAGGTAGAACTGGAACAAAGATGATAAATCCGAATGACCCCGAGGAAAATCCAGATTTAACTATTGATTCAGAGGATCTACCCGCGAAAGGATCAGTGAGGTCTGCAAACGAGTTACATAAGATCAAGGAAGACGGTGATCCGAAGAATTTTACTGATTCTCCAGCTCGTCATTACAATGCAGGCAATAGGAGTAGCGGTAATGGAAGCCACGGAGTAGGTTCTGCTGATAACCAAAGAAGACCTTTGAGACAAAGTATTGGTTCTGAATACAGCGTTGAACGCTCTCCCCTGCATCGGCAGACTAAAACCTCAGGCAAAGATAGTCCCTCATTGGAAGTAAAGAATTCATATGACAGCAGCCATGGTGCACCAGGAAGATCTCGGTTAAAATCGGTTAATCGAGGGGATGAAACTGTTAGTTTTCTTTTCTTCTCCCCTATTTTGGTGTGTGGATCTCTCCAATGCTGGAGCAGTACTTTTTTCTTTAAAAGAGATTCACTTTTTAGTTTAAATTTCGGTCATTGATTATTCGGTGTGTCACATGTCTGCATCTCTTTGAAAGAAAAAAGTATTGGACCTCTCCGGTACTGAGAGGATCCACACTCCCCCTTTTGTTACTATTAATAATATTGAGTCTAAGTCATGTCATTATGCATGATTCTTTACTTTTTTGCCTAACCGATGTGCGACTAAGCACTTAACATCCCTCACGCCCAGGGTTAGATATCGAGATCATGAAGTTTGGAGGATTGGACATTTGTGGATTGTGGGTTGCCAACCTCGTATAGACTTTTTTTACGACCGTGGCAATGAGGTTTGAATCGATGACCTTATGCAAACTATCCAAACCACTTACCACTAAGCCCAATCCTTGCGGCTTCCTTGTCATAGAGTTCGATACAAATGGGCCTTACGCCACACCAAAAGCTAGCTTATTACTTATATACGCGATCAATATGAGACTTAACATAGAAGATAACATTATGCTAATGATTGGTCGATTAGTTAACAAATTTATAAGGATTTGACCTTTTAGTCTTGATGAGATATGAGATATTTCATCATAGATCATTTATGATTTTAGCATTCTATTGTGATAGCCTGATAAAGGTGCAGCTGTTCCGAAGTTCGGCGAATGGGATATGAATAACCCTGCATCAGCTGATGGATTTACACACATTTTCAACCAAGTGAGAGAGGAGAGACAAGGTGGAGCTGGAAATATTCCGGGCACATATAATGGGAGACCACATGCTATCCGGAAACATCCGACCCATGATAAAACTCAGGTATGCATGCAATACATGTTTAATGTTGATGCAGTAAATCTATTAGTTTGGAGTTTTCACAAAACAAGTGCTTATCTTTGTACTCCTCTTTGTTTCACCAGTGTTCTTGCTTTGCATGGGGCAAAAAATGATTACTTGGAGGTGTGAATTATGTTATGACAACATAGATTGATGTGTCAGTCCTGTTTCATACGTTGTCTCGTGCCAGTAAAAACATGTCATGTCGATTAAATTTTTTAAAATTTCATTATCTAGTACTGTTTTTGTTTCATTTTTATTGGCACGAGACATTATATGAGAGAGGGTTTGAGACAACAAATATCTGTTCAAGAAAATGGAGATAAAAATAGTGTTGTGAATTGAATGATTGTGAGGTGTATGAAGCACTTGTAAATATCCAAGGCTCTCTTACAAGGTTAACTATGAGGAAGACATCATTGAAGTGCATTCATCATTACTATTTTGTGCCTTTTTTTCTTCTATGTATTTCTTTCAATTGTTTGGTAAAGATACCTTGCATGCAAGATTGAGAATTTTCTATTCTTTTTGGCATTTTGTTGTGTTACTGGTATATGCATTAAAATTCAAATTGATTGTATTTATTTGACCATTCAAATTGATTGTATTTATTTGACCACCAAGTTCGAGATGGATAGGTGTGGTTCCTCTACGTCTAGACACCAAATATCGAACATTTTTTTTGGTCATCCATTGCGAGACATCGAGACCTTAATTCTTAACAAGAGAGGGAACACCAAAGACCTCTGCCCTTCCATCCTTCCAAAAGATCTTGATTCAAGATAAATTCATGAGGAAGTAGTATCTCTTTGAGATTTATCTCAATATTTAGAATTTGGTTAATCGATAAAGATACATATACTTAATGCTCTGCCCAAGAAAGAGATCCAACTCCATCCTCATAGGGACAAAAACTGATCATTGTCTCGGTTGTGCTAGTGAAGGCTCTAGGGAATTCGGAATAGGAGAGCATTCATTTTAGGTGAGCTTACTACTTAAATGGTTTCCACAGTTATTCGCAATAAAGGACATACAAATCCAAGTGCATGGGTGCAACTCGAGCACTCATACTACCTTGTAAATAAATTTATGGATCTATGAATTACTTGTTGTTTGAATACTTGGCTGAGTCGTCAAACCTTATACTATTATTGGAAGATCTTCATCCATAAGAAGTATATAAATGAGTTTTATATCATATCTTGACCTAAAACTTCAAAGTATTAAATATATGGATGCAACTACTTATATGTTCTCTTACCCATTTATATTTTTCACACTTTATTAAGAGGAAAATATCAAACAAAAATGTAATTGAAGATATGAAATAACTCAAGTTAAATTTAAAATATGTAATTAATTCAATTTTTAATAATTTTATGTAAAATTTAAAAATATCCAGACATATTTTAAACTAAAATGTGTTGATTAAAGTTCAAAAATCTATATTACACTAGGTATTATTAAACAAGTTGCGAAGGGCATGGAGCCGGACTCCTCTCCATTACTAGAGAAGCTAATTAGGTTAAAATACATAGAAAAAAATAATGATACTCTTATACTTTTAACTTACACTAATATTACATTTGTACCCTTAAAAATAAACTAAAAAACCTTATTGTCATTTCTAGTAATGAAGATGAGTCTGATTCTTATTCACATGAGAACAATGTGATATTGCGAGAAATGAAAACACTTATTATGAACTACTAGATCTTGATTGAATAGTTAAGATTAAAAGATACATGTACATGACTATGACTATCATGTGACCAATAACTAACTTGTAATTATAACCATCCATAATTGTTTGTAAGATCGAGATTTATTCTTCTCACTTAAGTAGTTGGGTATATATATATATATATATAGGTGTAATAGCTTTTTCATTGAAATAGGTGTAATAGCTTTTTCATTGAAATAGGTGTAATAGCTTTTTCATTGAAATAGGTGTAATAGCTTTTTCATTGAAATAGGTGTAATAGCTTTTTCATTGAAATAGGTGTAATAGCTTTTTCATTGAAATAGGTGTAATAGCTTTTTCATTGAAATAGGTGTAATAGCTTTTTCATTGAAATAGGTGTAATAGCTTTTTCATTGAAATAGGTGTAATAGCTTTTTCATTGAAATAGGTGTAATAGCTTTTTCATTGAAATAGGTGTAATAGCTTTTTCATTGAAATAGGTGTAATAGCTTTTTCATTGAAATAGGTGTAATAGCTTTTTCATTGAAATAGGTGTAATAGCTTTTTCATTGAAATAGGTGTAATAGCTTTTTCATTGAAATAGGTGTAATAGCTTTTTCATTGAAATAGGTGTAATAGCTTTTTCATTGAAATAGGTGTAATAGCTTTTTCATTGAAATAGGTGTAATAGCTTTTTCATTGAAATAGGTGTAATAGCTTTTTCATTGAAATAGGTGTAATAGCTTTTTCATTGAAATAGGTGTAATAGCTTTTTCATTGAAATAGGTGTAATAGCTTTTTCATTGAAATAGGTGTAATAGCTTTTTCATTGAAATAGGTGTAATAGCTTTTTCATTGAAATAGGTGTAATAGCTTTTTCATTGAAATAGGTGTAATAGCTTTTTCATTGAAATAGGTGTAATAGCTTTTTCATTGAAATAGGTGTAATAGCTTTTTCATTGAAATAGGTGTAATAGCTTTTTCATTGAAATAGGTGTAATAGCTTTTTCATTGAAATAGGTGTAATAGCTTTTTCATTGAAATAGGTGTAATAGCTTTTTCATTGAAATAGGTGTAATAGCTTTTTCATTGAAATAGGTGTAATAGCTTTTTCATTGAAATAGGTGTAATAGCTTTTTCATTGAAATAGGTGTAATAGCTTTTTCATTGAAATAGGTGTAATAGCTTTTTCATTGAAATAGGTGTAATAGCTTTTTCATTGAAATAGGTGTAATAGCTTTTTCATTGAAATAGGTGTAATAGCTTTTTCATTGAAATAGGTGTAATAGCTTTTTCATTGAAATAGGTGTAATAGCTTTTTCATTGAAATAGGTGTAATAGCTTTTTCATTGAAATAGGTGTAATAGCTTTTTCATTGAAATAGGTGTAATAGCTTTTTCATTGAAATAGGTGTAATAGCTTTTTCATTGAAATAGGTGTAATAGCTTTTTCATTGAAATAGGTGTAATAGCTTTTTCATTGAAATAGGTGTAATAGCTTTTTCATTGAAATAGGTGTAATAGCTTTTTCATTGAAATAGGTGTAATAGCTTTTTCATTGAAATAGGTGTAATAGCTTTTTCATTGAAATAGGTGTAATAGCTTTTTCATTGAAATAGGTGTAATAGCTTTTTCATTGAAATAGGTGTAATAGCTTTTTCATTGAAATAGGTGTAATAGCTTTTTCATTGAAATAGGTGTAATAGCTTTTTCATTGAAATAGGTGTAATAGCTTTTTCATTGAAATAGGTGTAATAGCTTTTTCATTGAAATAGGTGTAATAGCTTTTTCATTGAAATAGGTGTAATAGCTTTTTCATTGAAATAGGTGTAATAGCTTTTTCATTGAAATAGGTGTAATAGCTTTTTCATTGAAATAGGTGTAATAGCTTTTTCATTGAAATAGGTGTAATAGCTTTTTCATTGAAATAGGTGTAATAGCTTTTTCATTGAAATAGGTGTAATAGCTTTTTCATTGAAATAGGTGTAATAGCTTTTTCATTGAAATAGGTGTAATAGCTTTTTCATTGAAATAGGTGTAATAGCTTTTTCATTGAAATAGGTGTAATAGCTTTTTCATTGAAATAGGTGTAATAGCTTTTTCATTGAAATAGGTGTAATAGCTTTTTCATTGAAATAGGTGTAATAGCTTTTTCATTGAAATAGGTGTAATAGCTTTTTCATTGAAATAGGTGTAATAGCTTTTTCATTGAAATAGGTGTAATAGCTTTTTCATTGAAATAGGTGTAATAGCTTTTTCATTGAAATAGGTGTAATAGCTTTTTCATTGAAATAGGTGTAATAGCTTTTTCATTGAAATAGGTGTAATAGCTTTTTCATTGAAATAGGTGTAATAGCTTTTTCATTGAAATAGGTGTAATAGCTTTTTCATTGAAATAGGTGTAATAGCTTTTTCATTGAAATAGGTGTAATAGCTTTTTCATTGAAATAGGTGTAATAGCTTTTTCATTGAAATAGGTGTAATAGCTTTTTCATTGAAATAGGTGTAATAGCTTTTTCATTGAAATAGGTGTAATAGCTTTTTCATTGAAATAGGTGTAATAGCTTTTTCATTGAAATAGGTGTAATAGCTTTTTCATTGAAATAGGTGTAATAGCTTTTTCATTGAAATAGGTGTAATAGCTTTTTCATTGAAATAGGTGTAATAGCTTTTTCATTGAAATAGGTGTAATAGCTTTTTCATTGAAATAGGTGTAATAGCTTTTTCATTGAAATAGGTGTAATAGCTTTTTCATTGAAATAGGTGTAATAGCTTTTTCATTGAAATAGGTGTAATAGCTTTTTCATTGAAATAGGTGTAATAGCTTTTTCATTGAAATAGGTGTAATAGCTTTTTCATTGAAATAGGTGTAATAGCTTTTTCATTGAAATAGGTGTAATAGCTTTTTCATTGAAATAGGTGTAATAGCTTTTTCATTGAAATAGGTGTAATAGCTTTTTCATTGAAATAGGTGTAATAGCTTTTTCATTGAAATAGGTGTAATAGCTTTTTCATTGAAATAGGTGTAATAGCTTTTTCATTGAAATAGGTGTAATAGCTTTTTCATTGAAATAGGTGTAATAGCTTTTTCATTGAAATAGGTGTAATAGCTTTTTCATTGAAATAGGTGTAATAGCTTTTTCATTGAAATAGGTGTAATAGCTTTTTCATTGAAATAGGTGTAATAGCTTTTTCATTGAAATAGGTGTAATAGCTTTTTCATTGAAATAGGTGTAATAGCTTTTTCATTGAAATAGGTGTAATAGCTTTTTCATTGAAATAGGTGTAATAGCTTTTTCATTGAAATAGGTGTAATAGCTTTTTCATTGAAATAGGTGTAATAGCTTTTTCATTGAAATAGGTGTAATAGCTTTTTCATTGAAATAGGTGTAATAGCTTTTTCATTGAAATAGGTGTAATAGCTTTTTCATTGAAATAGGTGTAATAGCTTTTTCATTGAAATAGGTGTAATAGCTTTTTCATTGAAATAGGTGTAATAGCTTTTTCATTGAAATAGGTGTAATAGCTTTTTCATTGAAATAGGTGTAATAGCTTTTTCATTGAAATAGGTGTAATAGCTTTTTCATTGAAATAGGTGTAATAGCTTTTTCATTGAAATAGGTGTAATAGCTTTTTCATTGAAATAGGTGTAATAGCTTTTTCATTGAAATAGGTGTAATAGCTTTTTCATTGAAATAGGTGTAATAGCTTTTTCATTGAAATAGGTGTAATAGCTTTTTCATTGAAATAGGTGTAATAGCTTTTTCATTGAAATAGGTGTAATAGCTTTTTCATTGAAATAGGTGTAATAGCTTTTTCATTGAAATAGGTGTAATAGCTTTTTCATTGAAATAGGTGTAATAGCTTTTTCATTGAAATAGGTGTAATAGCTTTTTCATTGAAATAGGTGTAATAGCTTTTTCATTGAAATAGGTGTAATAGCTTTTTCATTGAAATAGGTGTAATAGCTTTTTCATTGAAATAGGTGTAATAGCTTTTTCATTGAAATAGGTGTAATAGCTTTTTCATTGAAATAGGTGTAATAGCTTTTTCATTGAAATAGGTGTAATAGCTTTTTCATTGAAATAGGTGTAATAGCTTTTTCATTGAAATAGGTGTAATAGCTTTTTCATTGAAATAGGTGTAATAGCTTTTTCATTGAAATAGGTGTAATAGCTTTTTCATTGAAATAGGTGTAATAGCTTTTTCATTGAAATAGGTGTAATAGCTTTTTCATTGAAATAGGTGTAATAGCTTTTTCATTGAAATAGGTGTAATAGCTTTTTCATTGAAATAGGTGTAATAGCTTTTTCATTGAAATAGGTGTAATAGCTTTTTCATTGAAATAGGTGTAATAGCTTTTTCATTGAAATAGGTGTAATAGCTTTTTCATTGAAATAGGTGTAATAGCTTTTTCATTGAAATAGGTGTAATAGCTTTTTCATTGAAATAGGTGTAATAGCTTTTTCATTGAAATAGGTGTAATAGCTTTTTCATTGAAATAGGTGTAATAGCTTTTTCATTGAAATAGGTGTAATAGCTTTTTCATTGAAATAGGTGTAATAGCTTTTTCATTGAAATAGGTGTAATAGCTTTTTCATTGAAATAGGTGTAATAGCTTTTTCATTGAAATAGGTGTAATAGCTTTTTCATTGAAATAGGTGTAATAGCTTTTTCATTGAAATAGGTGTAATAGCTTTTTCATTGAAATAGGTGTAATAGCTTTTTCATTGAAATAGGTGTAATAGCTTTTTCATTGAAATAGGTGTAATAGCTTTTTCATTGAAATAGGTGTAATAGCTTTTTCATTGAAATAGGTGTAATAGCTTTTTCATTGAAATAGGTGTAATAGCTTTTTCATTGAAATAGGTGTAATAGCTTTTTCATTGAAATAGGTGTAATAGCTTTTTCATTGAAATAGGTGTAATAGCTTTTTCATTGAAATAGGTGTAATAGCTTTTTCATTGAAATAGGTGTAATAGCTTTTTCATTGAAATAGGTGTAATAGCTTTTTCATTGAAATAGGTGTAATAGCTTTTTCATTGAAATAGGTGTAATAGCTTTTTCATTGAAATAGGTGTAATAGCTTTTTCATTGAAATAGGTGTAATAGCTTTTTCATTGAAATAGGTGTAATAGCTTTTTCATTGAAATAGGTGTAATAGCTTTTTCATTGAAATAGGTGTAATAGCTTTTTCATTGAAATAGGTGTAATAGCTTTTTCATTGAAATAGGTGTAATAGCTTTTTCATTGAAATAGGTGTAATAGCTTTTTCATTGAAATAGGTGTAATAGCTTTTTCATTGAAATAGGTGTAATAGCTTTTTCATTGAAATAGGTGTAATAGCTTTTTCATTGAAATAGGTGTAATAGCTTTTTCATTGAAATAGGTGTAATAGCTTTTTCATTGAAATAGGTGTAATAGCTTTTTCATTGAAATAGGTGTAATAGCTTTTTCATTGAAATAGGTGTAATAGCTTTTTCATTGAAATAGGTGTAATAGCTTTTTCATTGAAATAGGTGTAATAGCTTTTTCATTGAAATAGGTGTAATAGCTTTTTCATTGAAATAGGTGTAATAGCTTTTTCATTGAAATAGGTGTAATAGCTTTTTCATTGAAATAGGTGTAATAGCTTTTTCATTGAAATAGGTGTAATAGCTTTTTCATTGAAATAGGTGTAATAGCTTTTTCATTGAAATAGGTGTAATAGCTTTTTCATTGAAATAGGTGTAATAGCTTTTTCATTGAAATAGGTGTAATAGCTTTTTCATTGAAATAGGTGTAATAGCTTTTTCATTGAAATAGGTGTAATAGCTTTTTCATTGAAATAGGTGTAATAGCTTTTTCATTGAAATAGGTGTAATAGCTTTTTCATTGAAATAGGTGTAATAGCTTTTTCATTGAAATAGGTGTAATAGCTTTTTCATTGAAATAGGTGTAATAGCTTTTTCATTGAAATAGGTGTAATAGCTTTTTCATTGAAATAGGTGTAATAGCTTTTTCATTGAAATAGGTGTAATAGCTTTTTCATTGAAATAGGTGTAATAGCTTTTTCATTGAAATAGGTGTAATAGCTTTTTCATTGAAATAGGTGTAATAGCTTTTTCATTGAAATAGGTGTAATAGCTTTTTCATTGAAATAGGTGTAATAGCTTTTTCATTGAAATAGGTGTAATAGCTTTTTCATTGAAATAGGTGTAATAGCTTTTTCATTGAAATAGGTGTAATAGCTTTTTCATTGAAATAGGTGTAATAGCTTTTTCATTGAAATAGGTGTAATAGCTTTTTCATTGAAATAGGTGTAATAGCTTTTTCATTGAAATAGGTGTAATAGCTTTTTCATTGAAATAGGTGTAATAGCTTTTTCATTGAAATAGGTGTAATAGCTTTTTCATTGAAATAGGTGTAATAGCTTTTTCATTGAAATAGGTGTAATAGCTTTTTCATTGAAATAGGTGTAATAGCTTTTTCATTGAAATAGGTGTAATAGCTTTTTCATTGAAATAGGTGTAATAGCTTTTTCATTGAAATAGGTGTAATAGCTTTTTCATTGAAATAGGTGTAATAGCTTTTTCATTGAAATAGGTGTAATAGCTTTTTCATTGAAATAGGTGTAATAGCTTTTTCATTGAAATAGGTGTAATAGCTTTTTCATTGAAATAGGTGTAATAGCTTTTTCATTGAAATAGGTGTAATAGCTTTTTCATTGAAATAGGTGTAATAGCTTTTTCATTGAAATAGGTGTAATAGCTTTTTCATTGAAATAGGTGTAATAGCTTTTTCATTGAAATAGGTGTAATAGCTTTTTCATTGAAATAGGTGTAATAGCTTTTTCATTGAAATAGGTGTAATAGCTTTTTCATTGAAATAGGTGTAATAGCTTTTTCATTGAAATAGGTGTAATAGCTTTTTCATTGAAATAGGTGTAATAGCTTTTTCATTGAAATAGGTGTAATAGCTTTTTCATTGAAATAGGTGTAATAGCTTTTTCATTGAAATAGGTGTAATAGCTTTTTCATTGAAATAGGTGTAATAGCTTTTTCATTGAAATAGGTGTAATAGCTTTTTCATTGAAATAGGTGTAATAGCTTTTTCATTGAAATAGGTGTAATAGCTTTTTCATTGAAATAGGTGTAATAGCTTTTTCATTGAAATAGGTGTAATAGCTTTTTCATTGAAATAGGTGTAATAGCTTTTTCATTGAAATAGGTGTAATAGCTTTTTCATTGAAATAGGTGTAATAGCTTTTTCATTGAAATAGGTGTAATAGCTTTTTCATTGAAATAGGTGTAATAGCTTTTTCATTGAAATAGGTGTAATAGCTTTTTCATTGAAATAGGTGTAATAGCTTTTTCATTGAAATAGGTGTAATAGCTTTTTCATTGAAATAGGTGTAATAGCTTTTTCATTGAAATAGGTGTAATAGCTTTTTCATTGAAATAGGTGTAATAGCTTTTTCATTGAAATAGGTGTAATAGCTTTTTCATTGAAATAGGTGTAATAGCTTTTTCATTGAAATAGGTGTAATAGCTTTTTCATTGAAATAGGTGTAATAGCTTTTTCATTGAAATAGGTGTAATAGCTTTTTCATTGAAATAGGTGTAATAGCTTTTTCATTGAAATAGGTGTAATAGCTTTTTCATTGAAATAGGTGTAATAGCTTTTTCATTGAAATAGGTGTAATAGCTTTTTCATTGAAATAGGTGTAATAGCTTTTTCATTGAAATAGGTGTAATAGCTTTTTCATTGAAATAGGTGTAATAGCTTTTTCATTGAAATAGGTGTAATAGCTTTTTCATTGAAATAGGTGTAATAGCTTTTTCATTGAAAGAGGGATGAATGAATACCCAAGATAAATCAATGGCCCAGCTTTCAGTATGAGCAAGGCTATGCACAATGGCTATCCTGCTCTGCAAGCTTCCTGCTTTCCCCAGCTTCGGCATCAAACCCGGCGCCACCAACTTCACCTGCATGCATTTCACTCATAAAAAAACAAAGAAACAAACTTGTACATGTCACTGAGACATTTCATCAAACACATGGCACCCCAATTGAAAATAAACAAGAATAAACGAATATATACGTTGGAGAGCCTTGCGGGGCGGTCAGGGATGACAAGGTGGTGGTCAGGGTGGTAGGGATGAGTAATGACCCCATTGAGCCACCGAGTTGCGACTGAGTCGCCGAGTCGGGACTTCTCGAACGGATCGGCGGTGTTGAGAACACGGAGCGCTAATTCCACTAAGCTTTCTTCGCTTTCAATTTCATCTGGTCCCATCATTGTCCTTGGATATAAAATTTGGGACTTTGCTAAATTGCTACTTTTACGAGTGAACAAACCATTAGGAGAAATTGAGAGTTTGTTTGCCTGTCACAAATTATATTTATACATATGCCAACCTTACTTATGTCTACACCTGTGGAAACGGTTGCGTCACCGTATCGGGCTGGACCGCTTTGGGTCACAGACTCACATGTCCACTTTAGATCCGTTTCAGGCTTATTCGCCTGCTCTCATAATTTGTTATGTTTGTAATGATTATTATTGGCAATTTAGACCTCTTATTCGTGTTCGTATAATATTTACCTAAAATAATATATATATATATATATATATATATTTTGACTAAATACCCCACCTTATTCCTAATTTTTTAAACTCAATTGGTTCATGAAAAACAAAGTAATTAATTAGCCTTTAAACTTTTTAATAAATAATTTAGTCATCAAATAACAATTCAAAATATTGTTTTTTTATGCAAAAAAATTAAGTAATAAATTGGGGGTATAATGACAAAAATACCCTTATGTTTCTCTTTTACTTCCCTTTGTGCCCCTCTCACCACAAAACAAAACAAAACCAAACCCAATCGATTCGAGAACAATCTTCAACCTCGTACCGCAGCACTCAGCGTTTCTCATCAATTCAGGTTTGGTCTCACAATCTTCATTCTCTAATAATTTCATTTCTCACTTTTACTTAATAATCGATGGTGCTAGATTCACGTACTAGGTTTTGTTGTATATTTTCATATTCATTTAAAAAAATTATATTTTGCAAATTTTAATTGTTTTTTAAATTGAAATTATTGCACTGAAAATGCTTAATTGAAATTGTGGTTGAGGCCGATGCGATGGTAGACATTGCGGTTATCGTGATATGGATTGCAGTCATTAGGGTAGGTTTATGCGGCCTTATCCTGACAAGCGAAAAGATAGTTTCACGGATTTCGGCTGCTTTTTTTGTAATTGAAGAATTTTTAATCTATTGTGGTCTATCGCTGATCGGTAAACCACACTCAGTTGCGAGATGATGCGATTGTGGGGGTGTGTTGGTGATGCAGTTCACATTTTAGAACCCTTTCCATCCAGCTAAAAATTGTGCCTTTTGCATCCAGTTAAGTTGATTTACTCATTGGAACAGTTGGGTACATTTTAACGGATATTTTCGGACTTGGTATAGAGTTGTAATATGTTTGGTATATATCTATTTTCTCTTTTCAAGTTTCATAAAATCTTTTAGTTTCAAAAGTTTGAGGATTCAGAAATTACGCTATTGCTGAGTCTGAGTGTTGCCTTCTAATTGGAAGAAGACTGAAGGCGGGTTGGATTAAATTAAATAATCTTGAAAGCTCGGTGAACCCATTTTCGAAAACTACCTACATGAATTTTTGGATAGTTTAGAGTGCTATTACTTTTGGGGCTTTCATATTTTTTGATCGAGACGATGTAATCTTCGCATGTAAACCTTGACATCCATGTGCGATGGAAAAGAATGAAGATATGCCTGTAAGAAAAGGGAATTTCGCTTATTGGGGTTTTTCATCTGTTGTCAGTTGTTTGTAGTTTCGACATTCAATACTTTTTACTCAGTGTGCTTCTTAAAGTTGGAAATATTTTTCAAAGTTGTTGTTGAAACTTTTGTAGCGGCAGTGCTAGTTTAGCTTGCATTGTTATTAAGCTGTCTCCTTTTCTTTTTGCCTCGTGATGCTGAAAAATCTCTCAAATACCATAACTTTGAGCTAGGGAAGCAATGGCATGGAGAGGACAAATTTCGAAGAACATAAAAGAGCTTCGGTTTTTGATGTGCCAGTCATCGCCTGCAAGCTCATCTGCAAGGTTATACTTCTATTTTTTTTATTTTTTGGTCAAATTTCACAGCATTATTGGTATATCTCTTAGTTGTTTAGTTACACTTACATGTCATACATTTTGAATATAAAATAAACTCTTGCTTTTTCTTTATTTCAGGGCATTTGTGGAAAAGAATTATAAGGAACTGAAAACATTGAACCCAAAATTGCCAATATTGATCCGTGAAAGCAAAGGAGTTGAACCCCAGTTATGGGCAAGATATGGTATCACCAATCTCAAATCTCTTGAATTCATTTTAGTTTGAATTCACCACTGCATAATATGCATTCACATTCTATATCATGAATCATGATTCTCAATCGTTTCGTTCCCTTAACTTCATAACTGGGGTTTTTAGGATTTAGAAATCAACATTATTGCACTGAGACTGAAAATATGTTTTATCCACTTTCTATGCTTAATTTCCATATCCTGCAAATGTGTGACAATACAATAGTCTTGGTAGGCAGTACAAAACTTAACATTTATATATGCCAATTTTTTACGAAAATCAGAATAAAACAGACTTTCTTGCATGCACGCCCTGAATGTATAGTGTGGCTGAGTACTCAGCTATACAGATGTTGAATGTTTATGGCTGAAATCTCCACCCTTCTTATGCATGCATACAGTTTATGCAAGCATTTTCCGATAATATATACCAATAGTTTCTTGCCTTCTGCTACATCTATGGCACTCCATTTCTGGGCATACTGATTTCTCTAAAGCGCAATCATTTGACATGGTTCCGTCTTCTCATATATATATAATTAAACATTCTCCTATATAGTTGTACGAAAATACCATGCTTGCTGAATAAAAATATCATTTTCCTTTCTCTTCATTTTTCTTAAATATTGGTCAACATGCTTCAGCGTGCAATACTAACGAAATAGGTATATATATTTATCCACAAAAGAAAAACAAAATAGGTATATATGACAATTTGTGCGGAGAAAAAAACTTACGGATAATATCAATATCAGTTTGTGATTGTGGCTTGATGTTTAATCCCATATAATTTATACTTTGCTCTTGACACTTAAAAAGTTATCATCTTTGTATAGTGAAATATCTGAAATTCTGAACCATATATTGTAGATTATCCTTTTTATTTGCATTTTCTGCAATGTTCCTCTTTACGATGAGCCCGTGTTTCTTATGACATGTTCCGTAATTCTAGACTTGGGTGTTGAGAAAGGCATCAAATTGGAAGGCTTGACAGAGCAACAGATCTCTAAGGCACTTGAAGGTCTGGTAAAATAGGAGATTCTTTGAAAGCCTGATGTTGCTGCTTTTGTTCTGTCAGAAATTGAATAAATGCTTTCATTCTAGACTTGTTATTGCAGATTGTTTTTTTATTTGAAATAAGCCATATTTTGTTCCCTTCCATTTATGTGTCTGATGATTTCTACTCAAGTTTAGTTTGATCCTATTATTCAGAACACGGATAAATTGAGTTAGATTTTGGTTCATAGTGTTACTCTTTCTGAGTGAAAGTGGCTTTGTCAGGGAACTTGATTATGCAATGACTCAGGCAAATAATTTGTAACTAGGCATAAACAGATAACTTGCCATTCTATATAATTTTTTCTGGCATGAAGTTTTTATTTCTAAGAAACATGATTCCCTCATATATATGGTTGGACCAAGAAATATCATAATAGAAATATTCTCCCACTTAGCAACATCAATTAATTTTAATTTTTAAAAAATGTTTGAAAATGACTGTATAATTTATTTCTTGAAGTATCAACAAGGTGTTGGTCTAGTGATGTAAGGCTCCACTGGATCCCCAAAGTCGAGAGATTCCTAGGAATGATACTTGTTGGGAGGGACAGTTATAAACCTCGAAAGAGATTAGTTCCTTACTGAAGGGATATTCTTGGTAGTACTAAAAATTTATTTATTTGAAGCCGTTGAAATGCATTTATTCCCAATACAACACAATATTACTGTCAATTAATTGAGGCAACTCAACTCTGACTTTTATTTAGCTTCATAAATTTATTTCTGAACAAAATGAGCTGAATCTGAATTAATAATTGGGGCTAATTATATAATATGTTTTAACTCATTATATTTATGTTTGATTCGATTATATATATATAGATAGAGAATTATATAAGAATTATTAAAGAAACATGTTGCAACCCTTATCGGAGATATTCTTATCCGAGAATTTTCCATCGACTTGAGAAAATATCTCGATCGATGTAGCATTGTTCTCGGTATCCCGATCGATATAGTCTTCACAATAACTATATGCATGTTTCATTCCACCTACCTATGTCTTTTGTCATAATTTTGCTTTTTTGACTTCATTAGGAGCCTTAGTTATTGCCATTGCTCAAGATAATAGGTTTTCACCTCATTATGCTGGTCAAGGATAGTGAAAACACAATGAAAGGTGTTCTTAGAACAATTTAGAGTAAGTTGCATTTATATGCCCCATATTCTTATTTTTTCATTCATCATTACATGTAAATATACGGTTCATTTTATATTTTTAAATTACTATAAAGTTAGTATTTAATTTTACATTTTACAAATCTTGGTTGAGTAGGAGCCATATCATGAGGATAAAGTGAACAAACAATTCTATGATTGAGGGATTTTTAATTTTTAATTGTTAAATTTGGGCAAGATATTATATTCATTAAGTTTAGCTGTATCTAATCCACATGTAAAAAGAAAGAAAAAAAAATGTGTACACCAATAGTGTAAGAGTTTTTTATACTAACATTGTAGCATTTACTATTCATGTTTGATAACCACCAACTTCTAAATAAAAGTAATAAAATAAATAGTGGATGATTTATTGACTGTATATAATTCTTTACATTATCAGTGTAGATATTACGCTCATGTAAAAATGAGGTAAGCTATAACTGAAGAATTAAATAACTAATCTCTTTTGTGTACATAACTATCTCTCCCAACAAGTATTGTTATTATGAATTGAACATTTGATACTAGCTCGATACTTGCGAATTTAATGAGTTTATTCATGACTAGATCATACCTTTTTAGTATGACCTTCTTAATTTGAATATATTTTAATTCCGAGCTTCTTGTGAAAGGATTTTAATTTAATTTTGATTTTTCATTTTCAATATTTAATCCATAGACCATTATAAATCATATGACCATGATTTATATTCCAGTCATGGGTTTAATTGGCTCCCTTTACATTTTTTATTTAACGGCACAACTCATGTTTGGATATATCAATTGATTAATGTGCATAAAATATTTCTTATTTATTGTTTCAATTAGTGCTACATAACCAAACATATAAAAAAAGTGATAACTAATGACTTGGTGATTAAAAAATAAGTGATTAATTAATGTTGAAATTAGGTTTTGGCAAAACTACTAAATTGTCCCTCAATTAATTTTTTCTATATTATTTTGATCTAATCAACATTTTTCTTTAAAACCCTCTCAACTCTCATATAAAATTTACAGTTTTGGTATGATAATGTTCAACCTACAAATCTCTCAATTATTTTTCTGAAATTGTATCATTAAAAATGAATGTAAAACTTAAAAAGTAATACATTTTTTTATAGACCCCATTTGAGAATATAATTAAATAACTTAAAAGACCAATTTGAAAACAAAAAATAAATTATAGAACACAAAAACTTATAAACCAATTTGAAAACAAAAAATAATTTTGGGGCCAATTAATTAATTTTACATAAGGTTTATAATCTTGTTATTTGTAAAAGTTTTATATACTATAATAAATCGTATTTATGCATTGTCATTGTAAAAATTTATATACAATCAATACTTTATTTACAATTCTTTTTTATTACTTTTTGAAGAATCAATACCCATTAAACATGAATAATATACAATGCAATGATAGTGTATAAAACTCATAAATAATACATACGTTTTTCTCATAATTAATATGTAATAACATCTACATCTACCTGGCATGCCAACATGCATTCACACACTTAGTCATGGAATGGTTCTATATTTCAAATTCTTAAATTGATTATGTACAATATTTTCATATTCAATTCTATATAAATTGTTCCATTCCTAGATTAAGTAGCACTTAGATTAAATTTAAGCTGTTAAGATTTGAAAATCTATTATTATAATTAATATAATGACATCGATCTCACGTCTAACTATCATGCATGTAACATGCATTCACACACTTAGTCAAATTATTCCATTAATTGTTAGAAGAAACCTTAAAAAGACTAAGTCAATGTCTTCAAAATCCCACATTATAAATTGATTTGGTGCCATTTATAAGTAAGGTGGTGAAAGTGAGAAATAAGAACATCAAAGGAGAAATGGAGGTTATAGTAGATCAATGGAATCATGTAGAGAATGAGGTTGAAGAAGTTGTTTTGCAACGAAAGAAGGGTCTCCAACGAAGGATTGATACTATAGAAACTGATGTAGAAGGTAACCAAATATATATATCTAGGAACAAAAAAATTAGAATTTTATGGACCCAATAAATATCATATAGTTTCTCTTCATTGTTATTTAACATGCATTATATATATATAGTACATAATATTAAATTACACTATTCTCTAAGTTTTAATAAAATTATGCAAAATCATTTTTTTTCTACATCTACATAAATTCCTTAATTTATATAGATATATTAATTGATTATCCTGCGAAAGAGATAAATGAGTGTAATTAAGTTAAATAAAATATGATATATTATAGAGATAAATCTAAATACTATATGAGTTGATACCTCTTTATTATAATTGGTTCGATCCAATATAATTTAACTTTTTTGTTACATGCCCTAAATTCTGATTTAACAGTACACATACATTTGGATAATTTACATATGACCGAATGTGTACGGGTGAGATTATTGTTTAGTTTATCTCTCACATTTTGGTCATAAAAATTTATATTAGTTTTTTTTTGTATTAACAAGACTATCTCTCATTCTTTTTGGGTAAGAAACTAATTTCTTTCAGAATATTTGGAAATTTATTTTACTTGAAAGATGTAGAATATTATTCATGAGCTGTATCTTACTATATACTACGCCAATGAATTTTATTTGTTCATATAGTTGGAGACCTTAAACAAGAAACAATTGAGGAGATCACAAAAGATGTGAATCATGAAAATATACTCCAAAGTGGTGATAGCATAATTTTACCTGCATCTGATTCTACTACTTCTTTGAACAACATAGTGAACACTGAAATTGAAAAAGTTGGCATAATCAAAGAAGATTATGATCAAGAATTATATTTGGAAAGGGTATTTGAAATACCACCAACACATGGATTCTATTGCCCTAATTGTAAATCTTGTATCCAAAAAGTGTATATTCAACGTCAAGAATGGGAACATGCTAATGATCTTGATCCACTAAATCTGAAACCAATTGAGAAATTTCGATGTTCATCATGCTTCAGTTTCCTTATTCCATTGGGTACATCACTTATTATTTTCTTTAGATATTGTTTGATTTATATGCTATGAAACATGACTAATTGAACATTGGATTTTTCTAATGTTTTTTTGAATAGGAAGTTGGTTGTTCCCTGGTTTGGTAAGGGATCCTGATGGAATATTAAATCAACAAGGTAATGTATTCATTGAAAAGTATGTATTGCATAATATTTTACGAGTGTAATATCTATGCATTGACAACATAAAGATTTATACATAGTCAATATATCATTTACCATTTATTTGTAGTATTTTTTTGAAGAGTCAATGACGATAAAACATGAATGATGTAATAACAATATATAAAACTTATACACAATTATTGCATACTTTTTTTTCTCATCTTATATTGCATAAACTATTGTGATAAAATCTTTAAAAACTAGACAAAGTAAACGTTACAGAACAACATGGGGTGGATCCAAGTGCAAATAGGTTTGGTGTATTTTCTTGTTAGGCATATCCTATATCTTTATTTTCCTCTATGCTTTGGAGTTGAACTTTTATGTTTTGGACAATGTTCAACCTTTTCTTATTTATTCACGGATAATTAGCTGGTTCAGTTAAGTATAGATGGAGCCTCGGCCACAACTAGGTCTAGAGGGAAGTTATGAGCATTACGTTCATGCATAACTTCCATGCCAAGGTTAGCTCGGTTTATAATATCAGCCCATATATTAATTACACGACCTTGACTATCAACTATGGATTGGTTGAAATTGAAACCATTTAAATTGAAAGCCATGGTACTGGTACCTAACGCGGTAAACCAGATACCTACTACAGGCCAAGCAGCTAAAAAGAAATGTAAAGAACGAGACTTATCGAAACTAGCATAAAACTAAAAAATTGACAAAATTCATGGATAATTTTCTACACATAATTTCCATCCCACAAATTTTGGGCTCTCTCCTTGGTTCTTGTCTAGATCCATCCCTTAATACAGGACTTCAAATTCTCTTAAGAAGAGTCCAACTCTCAAACTCAAATATAAGAAGAAAGCAAATTTTGTAAATTTTAAAAACTAATTTAAAACTATATTAAAAAAAATTGTTGTCACATGAAATCTCTTATCAATACTAGACCCTCTACTACTATTGAGTATATGAGCTCAGAATAAAGATGCTGGTTTTAACAATGTTTCCTTAACTCTCTAAGCATGTTCCATAATGGAAAATATTAACCATTGAGTAAAAATTGTTACTTTATTGAATAATGATTTCATTTTTGACTAATATTCAATGTCTTCTTTTTGCAAATGAAATCAACTAATCAGTGACTGATTCATCAAATTACAATATAGTTAATGATCCAGAACCTGATCAATCCATGCAAGTGACTCAATCAGGACCAAAAATTACTACAAAACAGACCCTTAACACTTCAGATTATTCAGAAGCGCAGAAAGTATCAGTTAAAATCAATGATAGGGGTATGTTTACTCCTTACCACTTAATGTTAGTTCTATGAAGAACTCTTTTCACTTTTGTCACAAGAATTCATTCTCTTATTGTTAGCTAAGATAAACCCTAAACTATTCCTATAATTAACATGAACTTCAGGTATTGGAAACATTCTTGGGAACAATGAGACATCATCACAAGATCCAAAAGGTTCAGTTGAAACAAGGAAGAAACATTCTTGGAGTAATTGGGCAGTTATAGATGAGGCTCATGAAGTCTCTATACCCAAACAACATGAAACTGAATCCTCATCAAGAAGTAGTGATTGGAGAATTATCATGCCTGCAAACAATAAACAGCATGAGATTACTTTGGAAGTTAATGTTGATGGAGAAAACACAGGTAATTAAGTATATATAGGTCCATTCATATGTCTGTATATATCTTCCATATTTTGCAAAGTATAGCATAGGTTTTGTGGAAGAATAATTCTTAATATATATGTGATTATAAAAAGGTTTAATATAATGCAATGGAATGATTTTGTAGATTTGTTGGGTGGGCCAGGTGAAGAACCAGTTATAGATGAAAACACAGCACTTAATAAGGCATTGGAGATTGTGAAAAGCATTGTATATGGTGGATTGACTGAATCATTAGCAAGTCTTACTGTTGTTACATCTGCTGCAAGTGCTGATGCTACCATATGTATGACTTTAATTTTATTTACATTTTCATCTTTCTTTAATATTATTTTAATGCCTATGATACATTATTTATGCACCATTTAGAGGACATTAAAATTTATGTTTCATAACCAAAGATAATGTTAATGGAAGTATTAGAGGTACTTAGTGCTTAAAAAGAGTGTTACTAAATCCAATACAAATAGTTAGACACAAAACAATATGCAAAAGAAAAATTACCATCTGCGTAAGAATTAATCCAATATCAAGATCTAACCTTAAAAATAATAGTATTGCATTTCAATCAAATATACCAAATAACAACCAGCAATATTAGATAATCTTTGAATATTTTCCCAACATACACCATTAACAGTATTAATATTATCAAGGATTTTAAGATGACAAGGAATTAATGCATAAATTTGAAAATTAATGTCACAACTTTTTACTAACAGTTTCATCATTTGGCAGTGAGCATTGTTGCACTGGCTTTGGCAAACTTGGTTGGTGGACTTTTCATCTTTGTTCATAATGTGAGTTATATGTTCAAAATATTGATTTTCTCTAATCAAACTAGGTTTTATATTAAATTATAGTCTACAAGTCTCTGAAATTATATCAATCAGAATCATATTTTTTTACATGCAGTTATAATCAATGTATTACAAACACAATTTAGTACACGGCATTCATGACTCACACTAACAAAATAATAATTATAACAATAATACTAAATAAGAATAATATTTTTATTTTCATTATTTGCAGCTAGGAGAACTAAAATCTGAGGAACCTAAAAAAGCTGAGAATCAAACAGAAGCACCTGTGGATAGATACAATGAGTTATTAGGAGAGAGGAAGAATTTCTGTGTTCATGCTTTTATTGCAATATTATCATTCATTGTTTTTGGATTAGTGCCACCATTGGTATATGGTTTCTCATTCCATGAGAATGGTGACAAGGATTTCAAGCTTGCAGCAGTTGTAAGTGTTTCTCTACTATGCATCACACTGCTTTCTATAGCCAAAGCTTATACTCAGAAATCAAACACTTTTATGGCATACTTCAAAATAGTGATTTACTATGTTAGCAATGGTGCTGTGGGCTCAGTGCTTTCTTACTTAGCTGGTGATCTTGTGAAGAAACTTCTTGAAAAGGTTCCATGGTTAGAACCATCATCAAATTTTGGCTTGCAGGTTCAAGGAATGAGGATGCAAAAAATTGAATGGAGCTCATACTAATGAAGACAACATCAGTGGTTCAAAACATTATTTGAGTTATTTTCATTTTCATTTTGATGTCTACTTTTCTCTTTCCATTTAATTTTTGTTGTTTGTAAGCAACATTTTTAATGTTTTCTACAATTATATGGAGATGAAAGATTGAAGGACAGTTGAGTAAACTATTTTATAACTTTTACTAGTACCATACCCGTGTATTTGCATGTGCCATTTCGTATTGCCTTTAAAAAATATATTTAATATTTATAGTTAAATGAAAGACCTCAATTATTAGTTAATAAAGACATGCATTAGTTTAACAATACAATATAAATATTAAAGTTGTATCACTTGTATAAATATTCGTACTAGGTTTGGCACTTGTCAATCCTTTGTACTTCCCACTGCATCAAGTGATACTAGAGCAAGTTTTTTGCTACCTTTTTTCGTATCTTGAACAACTATGAGAGATCAACCAGCAACAAGAGTAGATCTTCAGGGTATTATTGTAGCTTTTACTACAACCGTAATTGCTTTTACTGAACAGTTGGTGACTTTAAATCAGGTGATGAACAATGCTAACAATGAGGACCAACAAAGAGGCACGGGAGGAGAACCACACAGGGTTCTACGCGGTGTAAACAATAATCGTGCTATTATTGCGGGAAGTTCGAGTTCTGAAGAAGGAGAACCCAATGAGGAAGAGATGGTTGACTAGAGAAGTCAACAATATAATCACGACTACTGATATTAACCTTTATTCAAATTTATCAATAGTTTATCTCCTATCAAGCCTATTAAGGCTATTCCTATTACTCAGACTTTCAACTCATTTACATTTTCATCGCCTCCATCCATTTTCACATCACCATATGTCAGTTCTCTCAAGGAATCTAGATTATAAATAGACAGATCTCTTTGGAGACATCAAAGCCTAAGGATTCATTTGAAGATGTAAAGAAAATTTATACAAATGAAGAGGATCTTGCAGATTCAACTCTTGCACATAATAACTTTTGTGAAATATAGAAAAATACCTATCAAGGGATTTATGTGAGCAATGCTGCAGTCAAACTACCACAACCCTTAAATTATAATTGTGGTAGCCCTGAATATGATCCAACACTTTGTGTTGACGAGACTAACAGTCTTTCGGAGTTGCATAGTGAGGCAACATCAGATCTTACCTATGTTTAGGAAGAAGGCTACAAAATAGATTTAGTTGATGGTAAAGTTCTTCTTCGGGGACATATCAGATTGATCCAAAGTGTGAATATCCAGAACATGATTGGAATGGTTTAATTCCTAATCCCCCTAATCTATTGATTGTCAATTCACCTAATGAAGCAGGAGATTTTCATGCCCTATTTCAGAAACCCTTGGACACTTCTATCAATTTTACGTCTCTGTTACCACAATCTACCATCAATAATGATCCCAAAGTGCAAATTGTTGATTCAAGTGCTTCGACTTCTGAACATGAAAATGAAGATACAATTAGTGTTATCATGGATTGACCTACACCTAAGTTAGTGACCGAAGTACACAATTTTCATGGTTTGAGGTTTACCAGGGATTTCAGTACTATCACTACACCTATTAATGAATGTTTGAAGAAAGGGAAGTTCAATTGAGGGTTTGAACAAAAGTAGAGTTCTGCCTTGATCAAGGAGAAGCTATGTACCGCACTATGCTAGCACTTCCTAATTTTGATGAAGTGTTTCAAGTTGAATATGACGCCAATGAAGTCAGAATAGGAGTTGTGTTGTCTCAAGAGAAGAGACCAGTGACCTTTTTCAGCGAAAAAATAAGTGAAACTATGACTAAAAAGATTGTAGTTGCTTGCAAACTTGTGCTTTCGTTCTAGGTTTGTCACTTGCCAATTCTTTGTGCTTCTGACTACATTACAAATATTAATAGTTTGATTTCTGAAAGCAATACTTATTTGGAAGATCAATCACACACATCGATGAATTAATTCATTACACATAACACAAAAATATATATTCAAATCATACTTATGGATATATGTTTATTAGAAAAACTTTATTGTTTCTTCCTCTTCTACATAGAAAAATGGAGGTCCTATATCTTATTTTTTAAACTATGATAATGAAATGTCGCCTGTATAATATCATTGTACTCCTTTATTCATTTTTAGGGAAAATAGTATTTTTAAAGCTTTGCCTCATTCTTTAAAAAAAGGAAAGTTATCACCTTGTTTACAAAACAAATACACCCTTTGTAAAATGTGACTGAAAAGAAGAAACAAGGTAAAATATAATATGAGGCAAGTGACAAATTTTATGAAGTATTTATTTAAATTCACTCAAGTGGAAATATCTTTACTAAATATAAAGGGAAAACATGATGCATGATATAATTTTCTCTTTCATATTTTGTCCTTAATCCTTTTAATTTTTACAAAAAATATATAATCACCACCAATATATTAACCATCTCATCACCTTAATTTGACAATTAAAACAAAGACAGAGAAATATAATATAAAGTGAACCAAATAAAAATTACATTATAAACTACATTTAATATAAGAAAGGGGAATGGTTCATCGTTTGGTCGGATAAGAATGAATGAAGCTCTCTCCTAGGTTTTAGGAACTTCGAATCTTCTAGGATCGGAACTCCAACATTCGTGGAAACATCTCCAACAATCGTAGAACTTCTCAAGCATGAACACTAAGTCTTTCGTCCCATGGCCCTTTCTTGCAGAATCTTCAATGCAAGAAAATGCTCCAGCCACAAAACCCCCTCATCCTCCGGTGAAGAAATCTTTTGCCCAGGCTTTGAAGAACTCGTGCAACATTGCAGTGTCTCAGCTACCACAACCCTGCATTAAGGGTGACGCTATAGCTATAAAAATCCATGAGGAGGAATACCAAGCTAGGCTATAAAGGTGTAAAAACCATCTACACGGTCGACTCATAATCTCAAAAGGGGATTCCCCAATTAAATTTGCAGATCTAAAAAGCAAACTTGGCTCCATGTGGAGCATGATTGGTAAATGGAATGTTATATTTCTTGGTAGGGGTTTCTATGAGTTCTCGTTTTCCTCGGTTGATGATATGAGGAGTGTATGCTCCATTGTGTCATGGCACCTCAATCCAGGTTTCCTAAGACTCTTCCCGTGGTCTCAAGATTTTAACCCTGCTCTACAGAAGCAGTCCTACACTCAGTGTTGGGTTAAGATACAGGGGCTCCCTCAGGAATATTGGAGCCCTAAAATCATATTCTCAATAGCAGGTGGAATAGGCACGCCAATCTCCCTGGATGATGCAACAAACAATAGAACATATGGTCACTTTGCCAAGGTTCTAGTTGAAATTAACTTGAAAGCTCAACTTCCAAATCAAATCCTGGTGGAACGTGAGGGATTTGCTTTTTTTGTTAACTTGGAGTATGAAAATCTCCCTAAATTTTGCACAGGTTGTGAAGTAATAGGACATATGATATCTAATTGTAGGAGAAATCACAAGAAAGAGCACACTGAAGAGGTGACCAAGGTCAAAAAATCCAGCCCTGAAGCCAAAGTTCAAACTGTGGAGAAGTCTCATGACCTGATCATAGACTTGGAGTTAGACAATAGAGACATTAACCTTGACAATTTGGAAAGGTTGACACTATCCCCTGATTTGGAGTCTAATGCTGCCTTAGAGGAAGAAAAAGGGGACAACTCTAGAGTGGCAGACTCTTTGGTTGAGACTCCTTGTGAACCTGAGCAAGTGAACATCAATATTCAGAAGGAGACAGAAGTTGAAAACCAGGCAGTCATACAAGATATGAGGATAGTTGGAAGGTTGTGGGCTGAGGATGACCCTGATGATCAGATAGAAGAAGGATCATTCACTTCAGTTTTATCTAAATCTAAAAAAAAAGGATGAAAAAGAAGACTCACTCTGAGAAGATTCACTACACCCGTAAAGGGAGATACCTCATTAGTGATTAATGAAAGTCCTCTTTTGGAATTGTAGGGGGATAGGTAATCCTAAAACTAAGTTAGTTTTAAAAAACTTCTGTTTGTCTAATAAGCCTGATCCGATTTTAATTACTGAACCTATGATTGCCATGAAGGATGTTAATAATCTATTTTTGGATGAGTTAAATCTAAAGTTTTTTGCTTACAATGACAGAGGTACCCTGCTGCCCAATCTATGGGGTCTCTGTCATAAGAATCTAAGCCCTGCTGTTATTGCCTCTTCTAATCAATATATTGATGTTTCTTTAACCATGGAGGCTAAGCTGGTGCACTTATGTGCTATTTATGCTCATAGCCACTATATTCAAAGGAGGTCCCGTTGGAAAGACATCATCAGTTTAATGAGGCAAACAGTTGGTCCTTGGAATTGCATATGGGATTTCAACGTGGTGAGGGGTGCCTATGAGTGCAGGGGGTCTAGGCTGCCCTGCTATAATACTTCTAAGGAGTTCATTTCTTTTTATGAGGAGGAAAATTTGATTCACCTTGAAACTAGAGAAGCAGAATACACATGGTCTAATAAAAGAAGAGGATCAACTCTTACTGAAAAAAGGCTTGATATGAGCTTGTGTAATGATGATTGGCTATCTACTTGGAACTCAGTCTCTTGTTGCACTCTCCCAAGGATCTCTTCAGACCACCATCCCCTTCTTCTTACTTGTAGTTCCTCTATGTCTAAGAGAACTTCTTCTTTTAGATTCCTCAAAATGTGGATAAATCACCCTGACTGCTCAAGGGTGATAGAGGAAGCTTGGAATGATAGAATTGTTGGATGTCTTATGTTCATTGTGTCTGAGAAGCTTAAAAGGCTTAAAGCTAAGCTTAAAACTTGGATCTGGAATGTTTTTGGCAATATTCATCAAACTGTCCAAAATGCTATGACCTATGTGGAGAATATTTAGAATTGTATCAACAATTATGGTCCTAGTGATGACTTACTGGATCAAGAAGGCAATGCTAAATTCAATCTGTTAAAGACTCTAAGCATGGAAAATGATTTTTGGAAAGAGAAATCTAGAATCAATTGGCACATGAATGGTGACCGAAACACAAGCTTCTTTCACAAAGTTACTAAGATAAGGCAGGTCTCTAAGTCCATGACAATTCTTAAAGATGGAGACAGAATAATCTCAAACCAGGATGATTTAGCCAATCACACTCTGGATTACTTCACCAACCTGTTTGCCACTTCTAATGATTCCACCCTAATCATTTGATACAGGATGTCATCCCTCATATGGTGCTTCCTCAGGAAACAACAATCTAATTAGTATGCCTTAAGAGGAGGAAATTAGATCTGCGGTTTTCTCTCTAAATGGTGAAGGGGCCCCTGGTCCAGATGGATTTGGAGGAAGTTTTTACCAAAACTATTGGAGCATAGTGAGTAAGGATGTTTGTTCTTCTATTAAACAGTTCTTTGCTCATGGTTGATTATTGCCCAACATGAACTCTAACAGTGTGATTTTGATCCCTAAGTCCTCTAATGTTGACAAGATTGAAGAATTCAGGCCAATTGCTATTGCAAACTTCCAATTCAAGATCATCACAAAGGTTTTAGCGGATAGATTATCCCTCATTGCCTCTAGAATAATTTCTCCTCAGCAAAAAGGTTTTCTAAGGGATAGAAACATTGCTGACTGTATTTGAACGGCTTCTGAAGCTATTAACCTCCTTGATCATAAATGTTTTGGTGGAAATTTATTAATCAAGATTGATGTTAGGAAAGCTTTTGACACAACGGACTGGAATTTCTTGCTGCAAACTCTTCAGGCCTTTGGTTTTCATGACCAATTCATTCAATGGATCAAGATTATCCTCCAATCAGCTAGGCTATCCATTAATGTGAATGGCCAAAGTGTGGGTTTTTTCTCTTGCTCTAGGGGTGTGAGACAGGGGGATCCCCTTTCCCCTTTGCTTTTTTGCCTTGCAGAAGATGTGTTGAGTAGGGGCATTTCCAAGCTGGTGGCTAGCAACAAACTGAGCAATATTTCTGGTCCTAAGGGTCTTAGCACTCCTAGCCATGTCTTATATGCTGATGATATCCTTATTTTCTGCAAATGAGTTAAAAGAGAGTTGCTCCAGTTGAGGAAGCTTTTTGATGACTATACTCAAGCCTCAAGGCAATTCATAAATCCTAGTAAGTGTAAATTCTACTCAAATGCCAATGATAGAAAATCTGCCATGCTATCTTCCTACTTGGGTTTTAATGCAGGGGCTCTTCCTTTCACTTACTTGGGGGTTCCCCTTTTCAAAGGTAAGCCTAGAAAGATCCATTTGCAGCCTATTGCTGACAGAATTCTTGGTAAGCTTACCGAGTGGAAAGGTCACTCTTTGTCTATAATGGGCAGGGTGGAGCTGGTCAAATCAGTAATTCTAAGCATGCTAGTCTTCAGTTTCCATGTCTACTCTTGGCCTTGTCAATTGATAAAAAATATGGACTCTTGCATCAGAAATTTTGTCTGGTCAGAGGACATAAATACTAGGAAAATGGTCACTGTGCCTTGGTCTCAAGTGTGCTCTCCAACCAATGTTGGAGGTCTTAGTATTAGATCTTTATCGAAGCTTAACAAGGCTGCTCTCACTAAGCTAGCTTGGGATCTGAGACACTCTAGGAGAGATTGGGCAGTCCTCTGCAGAACCAGATTTGGTACTCATCCCTCTTCTAGATATTTAAAATCATCCATCTGGCCAGGAATTAGGAGGAATTGGCAAACTGCTTTTGATAACTCCATATTGATTATAGGTAAGGGAGATAACATAAGTTTCTGGAAGGACAACTGGCTTGGATCTCCTTTAGTTGATCTTCTCAACATCCCTCAGCATTGGCAGGGTCATTTAAAGGCTAAAATCTCAGACTTCATTCAGAATTCTGTTTGGAATATCCCGAATTCTTTAGCTGATCACTTCCCCTTTCTTATTGATAAAATTGCCAAAACTTACTTCTCTGGTGGGCAGGATTTACTTTGTTGGGAAAATTCCTCTGATGGTGTTCTCACTTTAAAGGAGGCTTACAATTCTATTTATCTTGCTTCAAATACTATATCTTGGTTCACCAAAATTTGGTCACGGGCCATTCCTCTTTCACAATCTTTTGTGACTTGGAGATTACTCAACAACAAAATGCCTTGTGATGAGAACTTGCAAAGAAGAGGGTACACCATGGTCTCAATGTGTAGCCTGTGCAGAGCCCATGCTGAGACCTCATCTCATCTCTTTCTCAGCTGTCCCATGGCCATTCTCATATGGAATTGGATTAACGGAATTTTCAATATTCATCTGGACATCTCCTCAGTAAAATTAATCCTCTTGGCAAGTAAATCTGATTGGTGTGACCAGGTAAAACACCTCTTCACTGCTTGCATTATACATGCTATAAGCACAATTCGGTGGTGCAGGAATCAATGCAGATTTGATATCAAAGGCTACAACATTGGGTCTGTCATCAACAAAATCAGAATGGCAACTTCTCATTCAAGCATCTATTCTAAAGCAACTGGCAGGCCTACTCTGAATGAGCTTTGTATCCTAAAAGCCTTCAAGGTCTCCATCAACTATCCAAAGGCTCATTCGATTTTGGAAGTAATTTGGCACCCCCCTATGACACATAGTATCAAGGTTAACACCGATGGAGCAACTAGAGGCTATCCTGGGCATGCTGGGGGAGGAGCAATCTTCAGAGACCATAGTGGTCAGTGCATTGCCTGCATGGCTGATTACTACGACATTGAGGATGCTTTATTTGCTGAGTTCAATGCTGCATTATCAGCATTGCTCTTTGCTATATCAAAGGGTTGGCTGTCCCTTTGGCTGGAATGTGACTCTACAATGGTGGTTGAAATTTTCAAAGGTAACCACAATCCTCCTTGGAAGCTCCTAAACAAATGGATAAAGTGCAAACTTGCAATGACTGAAATGGATTTCAGGGTCTCTCATATTTATAGAGAAGGAAATTCTTGCGCGGATAAATTGGCAAATTATAGGATTAACTCCAAAGTTAGTTCTAAATGGTTTTCTACTCCAAATTTCATTTTCATGAATTCTTGCGTAATAGAAATCATCTTCCTAGTTATAGATTCACATATTCTTATCATCAATGTATCTTCGTTCTTATCTAATATATTTCGAGGTGTAGTTGCACTTTCGGCTTAAAAAAATATATTTTAATTCACAAAAATAAAATATATAAAACTTAAATCCATGACATTAGAAAGTAAAAATGTATACTGACAAACACCAAGTAGGTCGCCACACTAATAACTATAAAAGTAATCATTTTTAGATTAATTATGTCTAATTCCACTTTCTTGTTTTAAAGATGGAAAAGAAAAAAAAAATACAGTTAAAATTTGATCACAAAAAACTAAGGGAAACAAGTTTTTTTTTATTTCCCACATGTATCTCGCACTGGAGGCAATCTTATTTGTGCCCGGAATATCTACAAGTACGTGAGACTAACTTTTTCAGTGGACATTTTTTTATCTATAAGATTCGAACTCAAGGCCTTACTTAAAGGGAATTAAACATATACCACTTGAACCAACGTCCGTTGGTAAAGGAGCAAGATAAATACCCTACATCAGTTCTCCATATATACATAACAATATTCGGTTCAATATATTTTAAGCTATATTCCAAAATTGCAAATTGATTAACTATAATATTTTCAAATCCGTTTCTATTTTTTCTTTCATTCCCTAGAATAAGAAGCTATTCAACTTTTTAAGACTTGAAAATCCATGCTTTGTCTGTAATATGAAATCTATTAGCAGTGACATATCTAACATCTAGAAATAGGATGTGAAACTTATTAAAAATTAAAATAATAAGTATTATCATATAAAAATAAAAATATTAATGTTAAAATCACAAAATTAAAATATATTTAATCAAATAAATTATATGCTTCATGATTGCTCTCTGCATAATTTCATATTTTGAAATCATTGAATCATCAACTCGTTGTCAATGTTATTGAACATTTCTTGCCTAATATAAGTCATTAGATAATCATTCATCAGTGCATATCTCATTATATTACAAAATCAAATTTTCACAATCTTGATTTTGAAAGACTCTTTCTATAGTTGATGTGACAACAAGTAAAATCATTGTTAAATTCAAAATAAATAAATTAATGTGTAAACAATATATCTTCTACTTTCAACCCAATTTATCTAAAAGATTATTTATTGCTTTCATTCAACATTACTACATCAATGATGTAAGTCTTAAGTTGATTACCAAGTATCACAAAATCAATTGAACAAAAATCACGTATAAAAGAAGTTTGTAAATTTAATTAGTTCTGCCATATAAAAACTAGAAAATAATTTGCGATTCAACTCAAATAAAACATAGAAAGAAACAACTCAATATTAATTTGTGTTGGAGAAACAAATATAATGTTCCATATTTATAATGATATAAAATAATTCAACGTAATAATTTGCTTTACACAAAAATGTTATGTTGTTTTAAAAAAAATAAAATTTGAACTTATTGAGTTATAGATGGTATACATACTTTTTTTTCTGAAAAAATAAGGGAAATCTAGGTTTCATTGTGTGCATTTGCACATTCTAGGATGCATGTAGCACCGTTCCTGACCATTAGTTACCATTATATAATTACTGAGAAAAACTTGTCTTTAAAAATCTCTATAACAATTTTAGTATACTCAATTCCGAAAATCCGAGTTCTATTAGGAATCTAACATTTGATTGACTCTAGTCGTTAATCTAATCGTTCATGTACCAAAATCAGTATGAAGTGGTTTGACTTGGCAGATTTAAGTAAAAAAATGGTTACTCGGCCGAGTGTTAAACTGACAAGTTAATTAATCAAATTTTGTTCTACATCATTTTGAGTGAAAATTAATGTTTATTTATTTATTTATAGTTATATTTTTCATTGTTATAGTTATGATTATCATTTGTTAATTTAAATTGTAACTAAGATTTAGTTAAATGTTTAAGTTTTGAATTTATTTGTACATTTTTATTGTGATTAAAGCAAAAACATATATTGTTTGTTCATAGTTTCGATTTATTTGTGAGAATTTGTTGCTGTAAAACCTTCTTTAACACTAATTGTTCAATTACGTACTTGTGTGATAATAGTATTTTAAATATATAATATAATTAAATAATGTTAATTAATATTATAATTTGTTTTTGAATTTAATATAAACTGGCCAAATAATACAATTAATTATCCATTTTGTCCGACAAACAATTCATTGGTTCAATATCCTAGGAGTGAGTAGATAATTCATCTGACTTTAATCATACAGCTCTATAATTAATATAATTGCATCAATCCACATCTACCTATTATATTTTTTTTTGATTTCTCACATATATCATCACACTAGAGGCAATCATGTCTAAGCCGGGAATATCCACATGTATGTGGGGCTAACTCTCCAAACAATCATTTTTTTCCATCCACAAGACTCAAACTCAACACCTTACTTAAAGAGAATTAAACATGTACCACTTGAACCACCGCCCGTTATTCACATCCAACTACTATGCTAACATGCATTCACACACTTAGTTTTCAAATCCAATTCTATTTTAATTGTTCTATTCCTAGAATATGGGGCGCTTATATTAAATTAAATTGAGCTGTTAAGATTCCAAAATCTATTATTATAGTTAATATAATCCCATCTCACGTAATCTAACTAACATGCTAACATGCATTCACACACTTATTCAAATTGTTCCATTAATTAATTGATAGAAGAAAGCTTCAAAAACCCACATTATTAATTGATTTGGTGCCATTTATAAGGTCAACTAGAAATAAGAACCTCAATGGGAAAAATGCAGTTGATAATAGATCAATGGAGTGATGAAGAGAATGAGGTTGAAGAAGTGGTTTTGCAGCGAAAGAGGGGTATCCAACGCCTCAGTGATACTATAGAAGGTAACCAAATATATATCTAGGAATAGCATTTAGAATTTTATTAGACCCCAAAAATATCATATAGTTTCTCTTTATTGTTATTCAACATGCATTATATATACACAAACATCTAATACCTACTAATGTCCAATTATTTTTATTTACTTTTAGAAGGTAAAAAAAATTATTAGCATGATGAACTTTTGTGAATCAGTTTTCACTAATGGTCCATAATTGAAAGGGCAGTCACAACTCACAATATTATTGTTACTAAAATCTCTATAATTACATTGGAACATAATTGTGAAAGTGTTGCATTTTCTCACAATTTAAAATGGTAATAAAAGTAATATAATATAACAACAATCATAATTTAAAGTCATTTGATCTAATTTTTAAAACATGTTTTTTTACAGAAAAAAAAAGTTTGCACGTCAAAAAGGTGCTGTTTATTGATATGTGACCTACTACGAGTTTAACTTTCCTGTTGCATGCCCTAAATTCTGATTTATCAGCAGACATTTGAATAATTTACATGTGACCTACTATGATTTGTAGAGTGACATTTTGGTCATAAAAATTTCTACTTGTAGAAAGATTAAAGATGTAGCTAAATACCAACAAGGCGTTGATCTAGTGATGTAAGGTTCTATTGGATCTCCTCCAAAGTTGATGATTTGATTTTAGGGAGTGATACTTATTGGGAGAGGCAACCACGAATCCCAAACGGATTAGTTCCTTGCCTAAAAAAATCAAGGATATCCTTGGTAGTATCAAAAAGAATGTAGCCGAACTCATGAGCTCTATCTTGTTATTGACTATATGCTAATGAATTCTATTGCTTTCATAGGTGGAGGCCTTCAACAAGAAACAATTGATGTGAATCATGAAAGTATCCTCCAAAGTGGGAATGACATAATTTTACCTCCATCTGATTCTCCTTCAATTTCTGAGGATCCTATTTCTTTGAAAATTGTGAAAAGTGAAAATGGAAGAGTTGGCATAATTAAAGAAAATGATGAAGAAAGAAAAGAATTATATATGGAAAGGGTATTTGAAATACCTCCAAGATATTTATTCTTCTGTCCTAATTGTCGCACTAATATCCGAAATGCTTACATTCAACATCGAGAATGGGAACCAGCTATTACTAAAGCAATCATGTGCCCTAATTGCTTCGTTTTCGTTATTCCATTATTAGGTACATAATTTAGTATTATCTTTAGATTGTTTGATCTATGCTATGAAACATGACTTGGACATTATTGAATTCTTGTTTGTTTTTTTAAGAGAAAGTTGTTTTTTTATCGGCAATTGTTAGTATATTAGTATTTTGTTGTAGGTGAGACTTCACCCTCAACCTCCTTCACCCTACCTACCATCAATGGTGGGACTCGAACACACAACCTCCTGCACTCCATTCCTTACGACCACCTTATGAATTATACATAGAGTATCCCCACAAGATTCAGAATCTAATATGTGTAGCATATAAATGTTCATTGAAAAGTTTGTAGATATCTTCAATATTTTGCAAAGTGGAATGGAATGATTTTGTACATTTGTTTGTTGTTGATGAAAACACAGCACCTATTCCTTTTGGAGTGCCAGCTTTGGTTGAAGAAGTTGCAAGTAATAAAGCATTGGAAATTGTGAAAAGCATTGTCTATGGAGGTTTGACTGAATTATTAGCAAGTCTTATTGTTGTGGTATCAGCAATCGGTACTAACGCTACCATATGTATGATTTTTATTTTATTCACATTTCATCTTTTGTTTATTATTATTTTAATGCCAACATTAAAATTTTGAGAAAAATGTAGTAAAAGTTTCATACACTATAACTCATTATTCATCATTCATTTTTATCATCACAATCCTTTAAAAAAATATTAATGAATGATGGATAATGTACAGTGAGTGTGTAAATCTTTACATCAACAATGCATAAATATTATACTCTAAATTTTATTTTATATTATTTTTTCACCATTAAAGGACACTTAAATTTGACAAAAATATGTATAAACTGATAATGTAAAAGTTTTATACATTGTTAGTCCATCATTTATCATTCATTTTTAATCATCATCAACTCTTTAAAAAAGTAATATAAATAAATGATGAATCATATACTAATTACATATAATTTTTTACACTGATAATATATAATGATGAATCATATACTAACTACATATAATTTTTTACACTAACAATATATAAATATTATATTCTTTAAATTTGTGGAGGGAGAACTATAGATATTATTAATGGAAGTATTAGGAATACTCATAGCTTACAAAGATTCTGTTACTGATTTAAGCAAGAAAACTTACCACATGTTAAATAACTAATCTAACATCAAGATCTAACCTTAAAAATAATAGCATTGAATTTCAACAAAACCAAACTTTTAGAAAAGAGAATCTGTCAGTCACACACATGGTCATGTAAATAATAATCTTTGAATAGGTAATACATAATATGTGGGTAATGAGTGATTAGAAATATGTCTCTAGAGTAGTTTAACAGCATACACCATTTACAATATTAATATCACAAAGGGTTTTAAGAGAAAAAGGAATTGATGCATAAAATTGAAAATTAATGTTACAACTTTTTACTAACAGTTTCATCATTTGACAGTGAGCATTATTGGACTAGCTTTGCAAACCTAATAGGTGGACTTTTCATCTTTGTTCATAATGTGAGTTATATGTTCAAAATATTGATTTTCTCCACTTCTTTTATATTTTTAATTAGTACAAAAATTTATATACAATTAGAGCATTATCGACCATTCATTTGTATTACTTTTATTTAAGAGTCAAATGATAATTAAATAAAAGTAATATTTTTCATTATTTGCAGCTACAAGAACTAAAAGCTAAAGAACCTAAAAAAGCTGAGAATCAAACAGAAGCACCCGTGGATAGATACATGGAGTTATTAGGGCATAGGAAGAATTTCTATGTTCATGCTTTTATTGCAATATTATCATTTATTGTTTTTGGATTAGTGCCACCATTGGTATATGGTTTCTCATTCAGTGAGAATGGTGACAAGGATTTCAAGAATCTTGGAGCAGTTGTAGTTGCTTCTCTACTATTTATCACAATGCTTTCCATTGCCAAAGCTTATACCAAGAAATCAAACACTTTTGTGGAATACTTCAAAACAGTGATTTACGATGTCAGCAATGGTGCTGTGAGCTCAGTGCTTTCTTACTTCCAACTCACTAGTAGTAAGTAAACCTGTGATGGAGTATAATGTTGCTTTAACTCCAAGCATTTTCCATAATGTAAAATATTTACCATTCATGATTGCAGAATGATTTACTTATAAATACTCATTTTATACTTTCGTGTTTTTTAATCTTATCGGTTTATTCCTTTGAAAAACTCAAAATAGTGCTAAAAAGTTCAAAAATTTTGGGTTAAATTAATCATGTTTTGGCATATTTTATAACACGTGATATATACTAATTTGACTCACATCTAAAATTTTTTGGAACCATTTTAAGTTTTTCAATTTTTGAAGAAACTTATATATTTAAAAAAACATGATAATAAAATGAGTATTTACTCTACTTATTATTTTGTATTAATAACAACATCTACCCTATCTATTATGGAGAGGATCATGTTCCTACATTTATATATATATATATATTTATATTCATGTTTGACTAATATTCCATGTCTTTTCTTGTGCAAATGAAATCATTTTAATCAGTGTTGTCCGAGTCACAAGGTTGCAATAAAATTCATGAGTCAGAACCTGATCAATCCGTGGAAGTGAGTCAATCTGGAGCGAAAGATACCACAAAATCAGCGGTTAACATTGCAGATGATTCAGGAGCACAGAAAGTAGCAATTGAAACCAATGACAATGGTATGTTTACTCCTTATCGCTTAAATGTGTAGGAACAATCTTTCTTCGAAGAGTCAAAACTGATTTCCTTTTTGCTGACTTTAACTTGGTTTTAAATTGTGTTTGCGGTCGCAATTGTAATAACGGTTGTTGTTACTGTGAATATAGTCATTGTGGACATTGCGATGCAGATTGCGACCATTGCAGTATTAATTATTTTGTGATTCAAAACTATTTTTGAATTTGATATGGCCCGCTGCGGTTGTGTTGCGGTCCAATGCAGCCATATCATTGTGATTCAAAATTGCGGTGTGATGTGGTTGCATTGCGATCCGATGTGGCCGCATCATTGTGATTCATAATTGAGGTATAATGCGGTTGCGGTATTCACCGCAACTGCAATATAAATCACTGACTTCAGTATTATCTATTGAGATCTACTAATGTTCTATATAGGGCTCTTTAATCACGTCATACAACCACAATATTGTGGTTGCACCATACAGTAATTGTGATTTGACATAGAATCAAAATGATGTGATCATATTCTATTGGAATATCTTCATCCATGAGTTATAACATTCTTCTATGAGCTAAGTGAAAGAAGCATATAGATGGGCTTGACACCACATCTTGACTCAAAACCTTAATGCATTAGGTCTATGGGTCCATCCACTTTTGTCCAATATAAGACTTCTTCATTCACACTTAGAATACCCAATATATTAGACCGCAACACAAGTACATCAGGCTGTATCAAACCACATTGCAATAACTGCAACCATGATCCCAATTGCAACCACGGTTTAAAACACTGGATAAGATAAACCACAAACTATTCCTATTTAACTTGATCTTCAGGTATCGGAAGCATTGATGGGAATAATGTGACATCACAAGACCCAAAAGGTCGAGTTGCACCAAGGAAGAAACACTTTTGGGGTGATTGGGGAGTTGTAGGTGGGGCTAATGAAGCCTCTGTACCCAAACAACAAGAAACTGATTCCTCATCAAAAGATAGTGATTGGAGAGTTATCATGGCTGCAAACAATAAACAGCCAGAGATTACTTTGGAGGTTAAAGTTGATGGAGAATACACAGGTAATTAAGTATATATAGGTCCATTCATATGTCTGTATATATCTTTCATATTTTGTTAAGTAGCATGAATTTTGTGGAGGAATGATTCTAATATATATTTGATTAAAAAAGTTGAATATAATGCAATGGAATGATTTTGTAGATTTGTTGGGTGGGCCAGGTGAAGAACCAGTTATTGATGAAAACACAGCACTTATTCCTTCTAATGTGACATCTGTTGCCAGTGTTGATGCCTCTATATGTATGACTTGAATTTTACTTACATATCATCCTTCTTTAATATTATTTTATTTACATCACATGCACACATTAAATTTCATCTTAGATTATTTTTGCACTATTAAAGGACATTTAAATTTATTTTTGATAACCAAAGATAATATTAATGGAAATATTAAGGGTACACAATACTTATAAAGAGTCATATAAAGAGTCAGTCAATCACTAATTACCATCTATTAATAAAGAATAAAAGTTCATGAGCTCTATCTTACTATTTACTATGCTAATGAATTTTATTGGTTCATATAGGTGGAGGCCTTAAACAAGAAATAATTGATGTGAATCTTGAAAATATCCTCCAAAGTGGGAATGGTTATGGCATAATTTTACCTGTATCTAATTCTCCTATTCCTGAGGATCCTACTTCTTTGAACATTGACAGATTGAGATGCTCATCATGCTTCAGTTTCCTTATTCCATCAGGTACAGTTAATATTATCTCTTTAGATTGTTTGATCTATGCTATGAAATGATCTATACTATGAAACATGACTTGGACAGTGAATTCTTGTTTTTTTTGGAACAGGAACTTGGTTGTTTCCTGGGTTGGTAACGGATGCTGATGGAGTTTTAAATCAACAAGGTAATGTATTGATTGAAAAGTTGATACAATCATATATGCATTGCTTGATTTTAAAGTGAGCAAATGTATATTCAACATTATATTATTGCATCACAAGAATCTACTCATGGGTTGCAACAAGAATTCAACTAAGTGTGGTGTAGTTTTCATGATGAATTATATGTATAGAATCCACCACAATTTTCAGAATCTAAAATGTTTAGTATATAAATGTTCATTCAAAACTCAAAAGTTTGAATACATCTTCCATATTTTGCAAGATTGTGGTTAATATGTGCTCCTACTTTTTGAGATAGAAAATGTGTTACCATTTATTCCTTCTGAAGTACCAGCTGTGATTCAAGAAGTTGCAAGAAATAAGAAAATGGAAATTGTGAAAAGCATTGTATATGGTGGATTGACTGAATCATTAGCAAGTCTTACTGTTTTCACATCTGCTGCAAGTGCTGATGCTACCATATGTATGATTTCAATTTTATTTAATTTACATATCACCTTTCTTTAATATTATTTTATTTACATCACATGCACACATTAAATTTCATCTTACATAATTATTTTTGCACATGACATTTAAATTTATGATCAATAACCAATGATATATAATATTAGTGGAAGTATGCAAAAGAATTAATCCAATGTCTAGATCTAACCTAAAAAATAATAGCATTGCATTTCAACCAAACCTGCAAGCTTTCTTATTACACACATAGGCATGTAAATAACATGTGAATAGGGAATACATAAAATGTGATTAATGAGTGATTAGAAAGATGTATCTAGAGTAGTTTACCATCATACACAATTAACAGTATTAATATTACCAAGGGTTTTAAGAAGACAGAGAATTGATGCATAAAATTAAAATTAATCATATATACAACTTTTTACTAACAGTTTCATCATTTGGCAGTGAGCATTGTTGCACTGGTTTTGGCAAATCTGATCAGTGGACTTTTCATCTTTGTTCATGATGTGAGTTATATGTTTAAAATATTGATTTCTGGTTTCTTTTATTTTTATTTTTTTATTATTATTCTCAAGAATGATATTGTCATCTCAATTGTAGTTTTATTTTTCACATTGTAACAATAATACTAAATAAAAATAATATTCTTTTTATTTAGTATTATTTGCAGCTAGGAGAACTAAAAGGTGAGGAACCTAAAAGAGCTGAGAATAAAAAAGAAGCTTCTGTGGATCGATATAATGAGTTATTAGGGCAGAGGAAGAATCTCTATCTTCATGCTTTTATTACAATAATATCATTTATTGTTTTTGGATTAGTGCCACCAGCGGTTTATGGCTTCTCATTCCATGAGAATGGTGACAAAGATTTCAAGAAGTTGATAGCAGTTGTAGTTGCTTCTCTACTATGCATCACATTGCTTTCCATTGCCAAAGCTTATACCCAGAAATCAAATACTTTTGTGGCATACTTCAAAACAGTGATTTACTATGTTAGTAGTGGTGCTGTGTGCTTAGTGCTTTCTTACTTAGCTGGTGATCTTGTGAAGAAACTTCTTGAAAAGGTTTCATGGTTAGAACCATCATCAAATTTTGGCTTGCATGTTCAAGGAATGAGTGTGCAAAAAACTGAATGGAGTTCATACTAATGAAGATAACAGAAGTTGTTTAGAACATTGTTTGAGTTCTTTTCTTTTTCATGTTGATGTTTACTTTTCTCCTTTTGATTTAATTTTTGTTTTTTTAAGCAACATTTTTAATGTTTACTGTTACAATTATATGGAGATTAAAAATTGAAGGAGAGTTGAGTAAACTATTATATTACTTTTATTTGAAATGTGAACACCCATAGTACAAGATGGTTGTAAGTCTTAAATAGAGAAAGCTACATAAAATTAAAGAATTCGAAAAATTAATTTCTATCACAATCATGAGATACTCCTTGATTTGATGGAGCTTTCTTATAAACTAAATTGGTTTCAATTTACTTACATTGAGAATCTTTAACCCATAACTACTCTCTACTATTTCGGGTACCACTTTAGTATAGATGATTGGGGCACATGAGTGAGAAATCACTTCAGAAGCTAGCCAAATACCATCTTTCATGTATAAAATGTTACAATTTAAATTCATGTACTAATTATCTTAATGATAAACAATAGAAAGTCAGTTTTCAGAGGTCATACAATGCCTCATGGACAAATGAGGTATTTGAACTGATGCATTTAGATGTTTACGCACCATATGAAAGATTCCTTGGAGGAGTCTATTACTTTGTCATATTCATTGATAATCACACAAGAAGAGTATGTATATACTTGTTGAAAATCAAATATCAAGTACTATTCAAAGAGTTCTATGCGCTAGAAGAAGCTAAAGTGTCTGAAAGCAGACAATAATGGAATGTATTGTTGTCCTTTTGAAGCTTAGTGCAAGGCTTATGGTACCAGTATGGGGAATACACCATAAAAAACTCCTCAACTAAATGAAGTAGCTGAGAGGATGAATTACACAATTGAAGAAAATATAAAATACATGTTGCAAGATATCAATCTCCCCAATTCTTTGAGGGTGATGCACTAAGGAGTGCATTAGATCTCATAAAATTGACTCCTTCAAGACCATTGGACGGAAAGATTCCAAAGAAACTATGGTACAAGAAGAAAGTATCATTCAACCACCTGAAAACATTTGGTAGTAGATCATTCGTTCACATTCCAAAAGATGAGAGAAAGAAGTTGGATGCTAATACCAATGAGTGCATATACATTGAGTTCCCAAAAGATGAATTTGGATATAGACTGTGAATTTGATAATCAAGAAAGATATGAGAAATATAGATATTGTATTCTTTGAGGAACAAATGATCAAAGATATTCATAAGAAAAATTCTTAAGTATGCATTGATTCAGAGAGAGATATTCCTTATCAAACACATCCTAATCATCAGATACATCGTGATCATCAAAAAATCCAATTTGGTAACTCACATACAATCACTTGATCTCCCCTTTCACATATCCCTCGTTTCATTTCTCTCAATAAAAGATACAGCTTTTGGACTATTGAAGATGAGGGGGATTTTTGCTAGTATTGTGCTAACGGATAGACATCTGTTGTCCCAAAACAATGTACCATTCTATGTGCTGTTGATTGTAATTGATCAGAAAATTGATTAATTATTAAAATTTTAATTTAAATATATTTTTTAATCAATCATAATTACTGACACATGAAGTGATATTAATTATGGGACAGTAGATGAACTCGCTGTGCTAACTAAGTGCATGGCAAAATTTCTTCTCGGTGGCCATCTAAACCTTCTCTAAACTCATCACTTCAATAAAATCTCTCTATCTCCTCCCTTTGCATTACCATGGCTTCTTCTTCTTCTAGTACCTTGAACTCTTCTACAAACTCTTATAACAACTTCATGGTATTCTATTATTTTGATGACTTTAATGACTCATTATGTAATGCCCTTGAAGCTGGTTCTTTGTTTGTTATTTATAAGGATTCTGATGTGCATATTCTTCTCATTGAAAGCTATACAAATATCCTACCCTAGTCTTAAGTTGCTAAAGGATGATGAAAATGGACAAGAATTTGCTCTCCCAAACATGTCCCAAAGTCTGTTCCAAACCAATCACAATATATCACGTCAGTGAAATTTTTTAAATATTCATGATTTTGTCTATTTTTGTTTCATTATGATTGATTTAGGACAGACTTTGGGACATGCTTAAGGACAGCTGATCTCATCCTATGAAAATTAAGTCCATAGACTAGAACCCTATGACATAGAGTGGACAATGATAGTAATTGAAAGGCACTCATCCATAGTGGCAAATTTTTTCTTTTAGCGGTTATGATTACATGTTATTTCTATCAAAAAATAAAAATTATTCAAAAAAAATTCATCCTTATATTCTGGTACTGGTTTCTCTAGTACCGAAAAGGAGTTAAACTCGTAGAGTTTATAGTAGGCTCTGGTTGCTAGAGTGTAGTTACTGTTATAACAAATAATGGATGGCCTGTTCTTTTATGGATATCACTATAGATGAAGGTAGTATTTTAAGAGGTTGATGTGATGTTATGTTTTTATTCTCCACCTTAATTAATTATGATTGAAAAAATGTTTAATTTTATATATTTATATCTAATTATTCTTATTACATTAAATATTTTAAACTAAATTTATGAGATTTGAATAGTCTAGTGAACTTTTTGTATCGTCTCTTCTTTTCTACTTCAAGAGCAGAAGTCGATCTACGTCAGTGTTATCTCTTTGTTATTAATTCCACTTTTTTAAGTGGATTATTTCTAGATATATACTTTAAAAATAAAAATATTTTAATAAGGATTCACTAGCGAGGTTACGACACGTGTCGTATCTACGATAGAGAGGTTGCAATCATTAGTACTGCCTCTATTATTTATTAAAGCAATCAATATTGTCTCTTCATCTATTAACCATCCTTCAATCATATTAAATAATTTCTAAAACTTTAATCAAATCAAACCAATCAAGTCAAACATTCATTCATTCATATAATAAGTCCAAAGTCAAAAAGCATAATTCACACATTTATTCATCTAGTCATCCATTGATACACACAGTCAAAAAATCAAAAGGCAAAGAAAATTAAAAAAATTCATGAATTGAACATTCATCTAGTCATTTATACATACAAGAATGATATATCATCATGCAACTCATCTACTTTGGCATATATTAATAAAAAATAAAAATAAGTTATTCAAAGATACGCACATTGTCATAATATATTATATTTCATACATTACCATTTGGGTTACTTTATCTTGTTATTTTAATATAAAAATATACAATATAAGATAAAGTTGTTACTCTAAAGACTCATGTCTCGTCGAACTACATTATTTTGTTACTTTTATCTATAGAAAAATGAAACAAGGTTGCTCCTTTAAAGGCTCAATGCCTCGTCCGACCATTTTATTTTGTTACTTTTATCTGTATGAGATAAGGTTGCTTCTCTAAAGGCTCAATGTCTCATTGAACCACTTTATCTTGTTACTTTTATTTAAAAAATATAATACAAGATAAGATTACTCTTCTAAACGCTCAATACCTCATTAGACGACTTTATTTTGTTACTTTTATAGATAAAAATGAGATAAGGTTGATCCTTTAAAGGTTTAATGTCTCGTCGGACCACTTTATTTTTATTATTTCTATTTAGAAAATATATAATAAGATAAGGTTGCCCCTCTCATGACTAAATGTCTCTCAGCCAACTTTATCTTGTTACTTTCATAAAAATATAACAATAACAATGAGATAAAGTTACTCCTCTAAAGACTTGATGTCTCTTGGTACTACTTTACCTTGGTTACTTTTATTCATAAAAATTTACAAGATAAAGTTGTTTATCTAAAGATTTAATACTTTATCTGACTCCCGAACTTAAATCATTTCTTTGAATCCTTACAATTGAATACTTTATCTGACTCCTGAACTCCGCATCTTAACCATCACTCATAGGCAAATTCAATGGTTTAGATCTACTCACTAAATCAAATCATTGAGTTTCCCTATAATTAATGACTATGATGTGAAATAAATTTTAAAACTTATATTACTTTTTTTTAGCAGCAATAAGAGAATTAATATAGAGATAAAGAAAAATTAGGAAAACAAGTAATACTCCTATCCACTAAATCCCTACAAATAGTACGGAAGAATACCATTTGAAGGGTTTCTCATCCAAGCAACTAGAGAAAAAGAAAAGAAAGGGAAACATGCATTGATAAGACTCCAAGAATGTAGCAAAATAAGCTCCATCATCTCATCAAGGTGAAAATGCTTGTTCTCAAAAATACATTTGTTCCTGGTATGCCAAAGAGTCCAAATTGTGACAAACCAAAGAGCCATCCACAAATAGATTTTCTTGTTGTCCATCCGTAACAAAAATGCATGAATTGACAAATGAGTTTTTACTTCATTATGAATAATAGAGATAAGTCCAAAGTAACAATTTGTTCCTAGTATGCCAAAGAGTCCAAATTGTGACAAACCAAAGAGCCATCCACAAATAGATTTTCTTGTTGTCCATCCGTAACAAAGATGCATGAATTGACAAATGAGTTTTTACTTCATTATGAATAATAGAGATAAGTCCAAAGTAAGAATAGAGTCTTTGCAATTACTGATCTGAGTTAATTAGTGCTCTATAATTAATATAATGCCCATCCACATCTAACTACCATCATGCATTCAACTACTTAATCATTCAAGGACAATAAATTGATTGTATTATATTTTCAAATCCAATTCTATTTTTATTGTTCAATTCCTGGAATATGGGGCGTATAGAATATAGATTTAATTAAACTGAGCTGTCAAAATTTGAAAATATATTATAATAATTAATTAATATAATGGCATCTTACGTCTAACTAACATGCTAACATGCATTCACACACTTAGTCAAATTGTTCCATTATTTCATAGAAAAAAACTTAGAGAAACTAAGCCATTGTTCATTCTTCAAAAACCCACATTATTAATTGATTTGGTGCCATTTATATAAGTTCATATGGAAACTGGGATTATCAACTATTTTAAGTAAGGTGGTGAAAGTGAGAAATAAGAACATCAAAGGGAAAATGGAGGTTATAGTAGATCAATGGAATCATGCAGAGAATGAGGTTGAAGAACTGGTTTTGCAACGAAAGGGGGGTATCCAAAGCTGCAGTCATACTATAGATACAGACGTAGAAGGTAACTATATATATATATATATGTGTGAACATTATAGTTTCTCTTCGACACAATAATGGGTTATATTAGTGATTCAAATTGCGGAAAACATCACGTGATGCGACCACAATATTGCAATTGTGGTAACCGTCGCAATCGCATCAGATCACAATTATGGTGTGACATCGAATCATAATAATGCAGCTACGTCGAGCTATAACGTAACTGCAATGGACCATATTTAGACCGTATTAGGCCGCAATACAATCATAGTTCGTAGCCACAATTTAAAACACCGAGTTACATAGCGGTTGGAGATGTAGCTAAATTCATGAACTCCATCTTACTGTTGACTTTTTGATAGATTAATGACTATGCTAATAAATTTTATTGGTTCATAGGTGTAGGCCTTAAACAAGAAATAAACATAATTTTACCTGCTTCTGATTCTCCAGTTGTTGAGGATTATACTTCTTTGAACATTGTGAGAAGTGAAATTGAAAGAGTTGGCATAATTGAAGAAAATGATGATGAAAGACAAGAAGGATATATGGAAAGGGTATTTGATATAGCTCCAACACATGCATTCTACTGTCCTAATTGTAACTCTTGTATCAGAAAGGTTTACATTCAACGTGAAGAATGGGAACAAGCTCTTACTGAGACAATTAGATGCCCATCATGCTTCAGTTTTGTTATTCCATTTTTAGGTACATCATTTATAGTATTATTATATATCTTTAGATTGTTTGATGTTTGATCTATGCTATGAAACATGACTTGGACATTATTGAATTCTTGTTTGGTTTTTGAAGAGGAAGTTGTTTGTTCCCTGGGTTGGTAAGGGATCTTGATGGAGTTTTAAATCAACAAGGTAATGTATTGATTGAAAACTTGATACAATCATATATGCATTGCTTGGTAGGAATGGACGGAAAGAGATTGTGAGTTCGATTCTCACTCATAGTAAATTTAAAAAATAGAAAGAAAAAAAAGTTATAAGTTGGCCTGATGATTAGGATAAAAGACTTGTAGGATTAGATTATGACCAGAGAGCCTCCAACTATCAGAGAGTTCTATTGTTTATGAGGTATTGGATGAATCGAGAGTTAGAAGTAAGATACTACCTCTTGAAACAAAACTTTAAAACATTAGTTTCATGAACTTTTTCTCTTTCACTTCTCCCATCATATCCAATGTGCGACTTCTTACTTGAATAAACATAACAATTTTTAAGTGAAGAATGACGAGAGTTTGAGTTTTACCTAGAACAAATACTAAAATTGCATGACCGATTCTTACCTAGAACAAATACTAAAATTGCATGACCGATTCAACTCATCGGTTGTAAGCAATAATAACAACAATTCATCTAAGTGTAGTTTTGTTTTCATGATGAATTATATATAGATAACCCACCACAAGATTCAGAATCTAATATGTTTAGCATATAAACGTTCATTCAAAAGTTTGTATATATCTTCCATATTTTGCAAACTAGAATGAATTTTGTGCAATGAAATGATTTTGTTCATTTGTTTGGTTATTGATGAAAACACAGCACCTATTCCTTCTGGAGTGCAATCTTTATTGGATCAAGAAGTAGCAAGTGATAATGCATTGGAAATTCTGAAAAGCATTGTTTATGGTGGTTTGACTCAATCATTAACAAGTCTTATTCTTGTCACATCTGCATCAAGTGCTGATGCTACCATATGTATGACTTTAATTTTATTCACATTTTCATCTTTACTTAATATTATTTTAATGCCCATGTTAAATTTCATCTTACATTATTTTTACACCATTAAACATCATTTAAATTTATGTTCCATAACAAAAGGTATTATTAATGAAATATTAGTGCTAGTAGACACGTAAAGATATGCATGAAAAATTACCATATGTTAAAGAATTAATCCAATATCAATATCTAACTTTACAAATGATAGCATTGCATTTCAACCAAACATGCAGGCTTTCTTATTACACACATAGGCATGTAAATAATCTTTGAATAGGTAATACATAAAATGTGATTAATGAGTGATTAGAAAAATGTATCTAGAGTAGTTTACCATCATACACCTTTAACAAAATTAATATTACAAAGGGTTTTAAGAGGATAAGGAATTGATGCATAAACTTGAAAGTTAATGTTACAACTTTTTTACTAACAGTTTCACCATTTGTCAGTGGGCATTGTTGGACTAGCTTTGGCAAACCTGATCGGTGGACTTTTCATATTTGTTACTAATGTGAGTTTTTTTTTATCGGCAATTACTAGTATGTTAGTTTTTTTATTGGTAGACTTTACGACCATCCTCTTTACCATCAGATCACCTTATATGAGTTATATGTTTAAAATATTGGTCTTCTGTAGTTTTTTTTTTTTTTTTACTTTTGAATTAGTAGGTTTTAAATTATATCTATAAGTCTCTGAAATGACATAAATTACAATATTTTTTTTTGTAATTATGATAATTGTTGGTTTTAGAAGATAACAGAACTAATAGTTAACATAGGGGGAGGTTGTCTTAGATGAAAAGAACAACTATTTGATTAATCTTGGAAGAAAAATTTAAAGGGTTGAAGGACCTACAATTTTATATATAGTCCAATACATTTCACTATCACAAAATACATTACATCTAGTAGTTATTATTTATAGGGCTTTCCTAAGGGGTTAATATTTTACTATATATTTGATGAAACTTCTATAGAATTCAACAATTATGATAAGTAGCTAGAAAACATTAGAAACAAACTTCAAATTATTTTTGGTTGCTATATGCTTATAGCATATAAGTCTCTGGAAAATGTGACATTTCAACATATTATAGCCACATTTTAGAACACCCCACTCATGACCCACATTAACAAAATAATAATGATTACAATAATAATAATAATAATAATATTTTTATTTTTATTTGCAGCTATTAGAACTAAAAGGGGAAGACCCTAACAGAGGTAAGAATCAAATAGAAGCACCTGTGGATAGATACAAGGAGTTATTGGGGGAGAGAAAAGATTTCTATGTTCATGCTTTTATTGCAATTATATCATTTATTGTTTTTGGATTAATGCCACCATTGGTATATGGCTTTTCATTCCATGAGAATGGTGACAAAGATTTCAAGCTTGCAGCAGTTGTAAGTGTTTCTCTACTATGCATCATACTGCTTTCTATAGCCAAAGCTTATACTCAAAAATCAAACACTTTTGTGGAATACTTCAAAACAGTGATTTACTATGTTAGTAGTGGTGTTGTGGGATCAGTACTTTCTTACTTAGCTGGTTATATAGTGAAGAAACTTCTTGAAAAGGTTCCATGGTTTGAGCTATCATCAAATTTTGGCTTGCATGTTTCAGGAATGAGTATGCAAAAAACTGAATGGAGTTCATACTAATGAAGACAACAAAAGTTGTTCAAAACATTATTTGAGTTCTTTTCTTTTTCATGTAAATGTTTACTTTTCTTTTCATTTTCATATTCCAGGAATGAGTATGCAAATTTTGTTGTTTGTAAGCAACATTTTTAATGTTTTTTACAATTATATGGACATGAAAATTGAAGGATAGTTGAGTGAAGTTTTTATTACTTTTATTTGAAATGTGAACACATGATATAAGAAGATTGTGATTCTTAAATAGAGAAAGCTACATAAAAGAAGGGATTAATGCAATTAATTTCTATATCCGTCGTGAGATACTCTATGATTCGAGATAGGATGAAGATAGGATGAGTCTAAATGAATGGGATTTATTGACCTCATGATTTCCTTGATTTGTTGGAGTTTCCGTATGAACCAAATTGGTTTCAATTTATTGACTTTGAGAATCTTTTAAGGCTTTGTTTGGGAGTTAGAAGGGAAAGGAAAGGAGAGGGATGAGAGGGTAAAGAGGGGGGAGGAAAGGAAGGAGAAGGGAGAGCAAATCCAACGAAACCTCTCCCTTGTTTGGGAGTGTGGAATTGAGATAGGAGGGGATGAAGGGTTAATGTAATACAAAAATACTATTTTACCCCTCTTCCTCCTTTAAAAAATCAATAGTATGTTATGTATTATATGTTATAGAATAATATTAGTAAGGGTAGTTAGGTAATTTGACTTATTTTCCTCCCCAAACCCCCCAATTTGGGGGAACTAGGTATTTTGGCATTTGGAGGGTTTGAGGGGGTTTGAAAAATCCTTCAAAACCCTCCCCTCACCTCCACTAAACTCCCAAACAACGGAATCCCTCTCCTAAACCCTCCCCTTCCTTCCCTCTCCCTCCAAAATGGTACTCCCAAACACACCCTAACCCACAACTACTCTCCACTATTTTGGGCATCGGGGATCTTCACTCTTTTCTCCTCAACTATGAATGGTTGATTTAAAATGTTGTCACTGACTCTAAAGATCTTTATCATAGACGATTGGAGCACATGAATGAGAAAACACTTCAGATGCTTGCCAAAGACCACCTTGCAGTTATAAAATGCCGAATTTTAGATTCATGTACTCATTGTCTTTATGGTTAATAACATACAGTCAGTTTTCAAATTTCAGAAGCTTTATGGACAATTGAGAAAGAATAATGGATTAAATTCATGGAAGATGAGATGAACTCTTTACATGAGATTAAAATTTATGATCCGGTGGAGTTTCCCAAAGGTAGAAAACCCTTGAAATATAAATGGGTGTATAGGCTTAAAGAAGTTGATTTTGACGAGATATTCTAACTAGTGGTGAAGTTGATTTTGACGAGATATCTTGGGCCTAGCAATTAGCCTGGACTTAGAAGTTGAATAACTTGATGTCAAAATAGCTTCCCAACATGGAGGCATCAAATAAGACATCTATATGGAGAAACCAAAAGATTGTGAAGAACTGAGCATGGAACACTTAGCGTGTCTGAAAAAAAGTTTCTACGGTCTAGAATAATCACCTAAACACTGGTACAAAAAAATCAAATTCTTTATGATCAAGCACAGTTTAAAAAGGATAATTGGTGTTCATTGTGTATTCATCAAAATGTATGAAGATGAAAACTTTATTATCCTACTATTATGCATAAATGATATGATAACCATTGGATGTGACAAAACCGAGATCGCTAGTTTGAAGAATGCTTTAAGAAAGTCTTTTGTCATGAGAGACTTGGATCCTGTAAAATAGATCATTAGAATAAGGATAATCAAAGATCTTTCAAGAAGTTGATATGAATATCACAAGAGATGTATCTTAAGAAAGTTTTCAAGAAATTCACCATGGATAAAGCAAAATCTGCTAGTCCTCCACTTGCTAGACATTTCAAGTTAAGCACAATGCAATGTCCAATTAGTGATGAAGAAAAGAAAAAAATGAGTGTAATGCCTTATTCTTCTATGGTAGGAAGCCTAATGTATGTCATGATTTATACAAGATCAAATATATTCATGAAGTTGGAGTTGTGAGTCGGTTCTCGTTAAATGACACAAAAAGCATTGAAATGTAGTAAAGTGGATATTGAGATATCTGAGGGAAACTAACAAAAGATATGTTTTGGTAATGAATATCGTGTTGGTATGAAACATGAATGCATATATGGCTAGGGGTGTAGATTATAGAAAATCCAAATCAAGTTACTTAACTAGCTTTGTAGGGGAGCTATATCTTGGCAATATGAGTTACAAAGATGTGTTGCATTATTAATAACTGAAGTAAAGTACATTGCAATATTTGAAGTTGGAAAAAAGATAAAATGTATGAAAAACGTCTTGCATGAATTGGGTCATATTCAAGAAATATATGTTTTGCACAATGACAATCAAAGTGTAATCCACCTAACTAAGAATCCTACATTTTATTCTCGACTAAAGTATATTGATTATAATTATTATTAGTCACAAAATGCTTGGGAGGATGGTAGTTGCAACTCGATAACCATCTAATTGATGGGAGAGCATGACCATTGAACATTGATAGATGATCTATCGAATACATTCAATGATGATGACCTTTCTTAAGTCTTGGAATCATTCTTAAACTCTTGAAGACTATGAAGTCCAACTTAGAAAGTTGGAGTTACATTTTCAAGGTGTCTTGAAAGTACGACAAGAGTCAATCCTCCACTTTGTATTTGTGATGAACCCCTCCTCCCGTTCACTATATAAAGGGAACTTGTGACGAAAAAGATGAACAAACAAGTGGAAATAGCAACATAAGAGTAAGTTAGAAAGTTGATATCCACTATAATGTGAGATTATTAATCCTAGTGAGATTCTAGAGAGAGTTTGTATTCTATCCTTCTTGAATGAGATTGAGTGTTATCCTCTTAAAGAAAGAGAATCATATATTGTAATATAACTTCATACAGTGGAGACATTTATGGGCTAGGTCTAATGATTATTTACTTCTCAATTTGAGGATGTTTTTCTGCATTAAAATTGTTGGTGTCATTATTCTACATTTTCTCTATTTTATTATCAATGTATCGCTCTCGCAAGTATTCATTTTGCATCACAAAAGTGAGAAAATTTGGTTATGAATTTAGTGACACAATGTTTAAAATTGCATTCATCAATCACAATTGATATCCAAATATTGTAATTTCAGGAGTCTTACTATATTATCTTGCAATTTTACACAATTATATTAAACACAACTTTACCGCAGTTGTTCAAAATATTTATGCTTAGTAAAATAGTCGAAGAGAAAAGAAGAAACAAGATAAAAATAATCTTAGATAACTGACAAATATTATCCACGAGCTTATAGTTATAATTATGAAAATAATAGAAGTCACCCTTGTGTGAGTCCATTTTCTTCTTTTGATCTTTAATTTTCTATTTGACCTAATGTTATTTGGACGACAACTATTTGATAATAAAATTCATTTGCTTATAAGTTAAAAATAAAATATTTAAAACTAAAAAAGATAAGGTTAGAGATGGAAAGAAATTTTTTTACTGGAATATGAAATTGAAATTATATCTTATTGAATAGAGTAATGTTATTTATACAACTAAATTTAATAATATCTTGTACAACAAATGAAATTATCTTCATCTCTCATTATTTTCATCATTTATGTATATAAACATCTAAGAGATTAACAATGCATTTAAAAAAATTATACTATATTTCAACATTTTAAATTGATAACCTATCATAAAATTAGAAAACTGAAAGAAAAATAAGTACAACCAAATATCACCAAAAAAATGAAACTAGCATTATGAAGCTGAAATTTAGTTTTTAAAATTTTCAAAACTTAATCATCCGATACCAAACCAAAGTTGCTTCTTTTGTTTTACAATGTCATAGAAAATTTTAATCTATATAAATGAATGAAATAAAGAAAATTATTTTAATTCGATCATAACAATTAAAATATAGCACAAGATAAAATATGCCAATATTTTGTCAACACTTCAAGAGTTCAAGGCCTGGTCAAAAGAAAAAAGCAGAACATTTTTATTTTTTGAATTATTCACCCACGTAAGATTTTCTTTGTTAAAAAAAGAAGACCATGTAAGACTTTAAATTATATGATTGAGGGGCTTTAACTTTTAAATTGTCAACTATATATGGGTCATGATATTATATTCATTAAATTAAATCAATCCGTATCTAATCACATGTAAAAATTAAATGAGGTAAGACATAGCTGGATGCATTTCTTAATGACCTTGTTAATTATAGTATATTTTAATTGAGTATTTTTGTTAAACATATTTAATTTAATTTTAAGTTTTCGTTTGAAATATGATAAAATAACCTATGGAATGAGTTTTTTATTTTATTTTGAATGCATTATATCTATCTTGCATGTGTTAATTATTATTGATTGTTTAATAAAATTAGTATTCATGAATGGTGGATAAATAACATATTGATTGTATAAAAAATTAAAATAACAATCTATATATATTAACCCAATATTTAATACATAGAACATAATAAATCATCTGGCCATGATTTATATTTCAAACATAGGTTTAATTAGTTCCCTTTTCATTTTTTATTTAACGGCACAGCTCATTTTTAGCTATATCATGTGCATAATGTGCCACTTAGTCAAACATATAAAAAAGTGATAATTAATGTTTGGTGATTAAAAAACTGATTAATTAATGGTGAAGTAAAGTTTAGGAAAAATTATTAAAAGGACAGTATATATAATTATTACCGTAAAGATTCATTCATAGTCAGTATATTATTGATGTTCATTTATATTGCTTATATCTAAAAATCAATGATAATTAAATATGATTAATGAATGATTAGTGACAATTAGAAACTTTTATACTATTAGTACATACATCTTTAAAAAAATCAATTTGATACCGTAATTACAGTTTTCATTCTGTTCTGTTCAACATTTTTTACAGTTTTCAATTCTCAACTAAAATAATTGACAATTTGTATATCTTTTCAGAATAAAGAAATCTACAAAATCTCTCTACTATTTTATGAAATTGTATTGTTGGAAAAAAATTTAGAGAAAAAGATATATGCACTGATACTGTATCATTTATTATTCATATTTAATTATTATTGATTATTCAAAAAAATAATTCAAATAAATAATGGATTATATAGTGAGTGTGTATAGATCTCTATACTAACATTGCATAGATATTACATTCTAAAGTTTAAACTTAGACAATAATAAAAAAAACAACTTATATGACACATTTAAAAATAGAAAATAAATTAAAAGACATTTAAAAAAAATTATAGAACAAAACAAAAATATCTTTAGAAACCAATCTAGTAATTTTGCATAAGGTTTATAATCTTGTTTAATATTTATGTACCGATAGTATAAAGATTTATATAAGTTTAATGATAATTAATATGAATGGATATATTCAAATGTTATGTATGAAAAATACTCTTAGAAACGCTTCTTGTATTATATTGTATCTTCAACTCAATTATTATTTTCTCCGGTGAAGAATTCATGTGCTCTTACTTCCCGTCTAAATAGAAAATGAGAGTTCCAATATCTTATATATACTTGTCAATATAAAAAACTAACTAGCTACCGTGTTAACATGCATTCACACACGTAGTAATGGAAGGACAGTCAAAGTTAAATATCTTTAATTAGTTATCCATAAAAGATTATTTGATTCAATTTATTTTATATTATACTAGCGTGTTGACATACACTGTCGTGTCTGTCAACCCACTTTCTTATCATTTGTAATATATAATTTGTATTTTATAAATTTAAATATAATTTTTTTGCGCTAAATTTACGGTTGAATTTATTCAATTGGTCTAATATTCAATTTTTTAAATACAAAGATAATAAGGATAAAATAAGAAAATAATATTATTTGATTTTTTTGGTAGAAATAAAAAGATATTGAGGGCAAAAATAGGAAAACACAAATTACACCATGATGGGTAGTTATTTTGTGTTTTCCCATAGAAGTATAGATATAGATATTTCAAAATTTTAGATTGATCACGTATAATATTTTCAGATCCAATTCTAATTTAATTAATTGTTATATTCCTAGAACAAGTGGCGCTTAGATTAAATTTAACCGAACTGTTAAGATTTGAAAATCCATTATTATAATTAATATAATGGCATCTCACGTCTAACTAACATGCATGCTAACATGCATTCACACACTTAGTCAAATTAGTCCATTAATTGTTAGAAGAAACCTTAGAAAAACTAAGTCAATGTCTTCATAATCCCACATTATAAATTGTTATTTGGTGCCATTTATAAGTAAGGTGGTGAAAGTGAGAAATAAGAACATCAAAGGGAAAATGGATGTTATAGTAGATCAATGGAATGATGCAAAGAATGAGGTTGAAGAAGTTGTTTTGCAACGAAAGAAGGGTCTCCAACGAAGGATTGATACTATAGAAACGGACGTAGAAGGTAATGAAATATATATCTAGGAACAAAGTATTTACAATTCTATTATACCCCACCAATATCATAATTTATCTTGATTGTTATTTAACATGCATTATTTATATAGTACATAATATTTAAAGAAAAATACATATATGTATATATATTGATTGGAAATGTTTTATGGAAAACAATAACGTCCCTATGGTTTTCCATATATTTGAATGTGACTTGATAAAAAGAGATTAAAAAATTAACGATTAGAAGTATACAGTGTCAAATAGTTTTAAATTTACCAACAAAACATTGATCTAGTAATATATGGCTTCGCTTGATCCCTAGGATAACCAGAAAGTCAATGATTCAATTCCTGAGAATGACACTTCTTGAAATGGACAGTTACAAATTCTAAAAAGAATTAGTTCATCACCCTATAATATATTTGTTAGTACCAAAAAATAGTGGTAGATTTTAGTTTATATGAATGAAGTAAAATGAAGGTCATAATGATTAGGCGATGAGATGTGATTTGTTTGCTTATTCAATTATATATTATTGTGTATGGAGGACTTGATATAAAAAACTACTGGTAGTAGTTTTTATACTTACTATGATGTCTAAAGTAATATTATTTATATATATGGTCAGTACGAAGGTTTATATATAGATATTACATTTTTTATCATTTATTTATATTATTTATATTTAAAAATCAATAATAGTTAAATATAAATGTTGTATGATATACTCACAGTATAAAAAATTTTGTTTATCTGTACATATTTTTTTTCTGGGTTTATCTATCTCTAACATTTTGGTCATAAAAATTGATCGTAGTTGAAAGATGTAGCTAAATTCATGAGCTTTATGTTACTATTGACTATGCTAATGAATTTTATTGGCTCATAGGTGGAGGCCTTAAACAAGAAATAAACATAATTACACCTGCTTCTGATTCTCCTATTCTTGAGGATTATACTTCTTTGAACATTGTGAGAAGTGAAATTGGAAAAGTTGACATAACTAAAGAAAATGATGAAGAAAGACAAGAATTATATATGGAAAGGGTATTTGAAATACCTTCAACACATGGATTCTATTGTCCTAATTGTAAATCTTGTATCCAAAAAGTGTATATTCAACGTAGAGAATGGGAACAAATTTCTATAGCTATTGCTGAACACAATATGGAACAAAATGAGACATTGAGATGTTTATCATGCTTCAGTTTCCTTATTCCATTATTAGGTACATCACTTAGAATTTTCTTTAGATTATTTTTATGTATGTTATGAAACATGACTTGAACATTGATTTCTTCTTTGCTTTTTTATCATAGGAAGTTGGTTGTTCCCTGGGTTGGCAAAGGGTCCTGATGGAGTATTAAATCAACAAGGTAATGTATTCATTCATAATTTCATAAATGATATATGTATTGCTTTATATTAAAGTAAGCAAATGTATTAATAACATGCACATTACAACTTATAAAGTTCAATATAAGTATAGGGATCGGTATACTATTGAGTAAAAGTGTAAGATTCTGATCCCATATTTTTTTTAGAATCATAATCAAGATCTAATTGGAATCAAATTTATAATGTGGATAAAACTAATATTTTTCCCTCTAAAAATAATGTCATTCCTCATGTATACTTCAAATGAACCACATAACAATAAACCATAAGATAGTCTTGTAACAAGAATTCATACATAGCTTTCTTTTCATAATGAATTACATATATCTTCCATATTTTGCAAAGTGAAATGGATTTTGTGTATGAATAATTAATGAGATTAAAAAAAGGTTGAATATAATGCAATGGAATGATTTTGTAAATTTATTTGGTGGTACAGGTAAACAAGCAGATATTGATGTATACACATTGGAAATTCCTAAAAGCATTGTATATGGTGGTTTGAATGAATCATTAGCAAGTCTTATTCTTGTCACATCTGCATCAAGTGCTGAAGCTACCATATGTATGACTTTAATTTTACTCAAATTTGATATTTTTTGATATTATTTTAATGCCCACTTTAATTTTATCTTAAAAAAATGTATAATTGATAGTGTAAGAGATTTTTATACTTTTATTATATTATCCAATATTCATATTTGATAAGATTTTTAAACATAAATATTACAAATGAATGGTGGATGATACAATACAAATAGTTAGACACATGACAATATACAAGAAAAATTAGCATAAGTTAAAGAATTAATCCAATATCAAGATCTAATCTTGAATATATATATATATATATATATATATATATATATATATATAATATTAGTAACCCAAACCTGCAGCCTTTCTTTTTACGAAACAAAAGCCCAAACTTGAAAAAATCTGCCAGTCACACAAAGAGGAAGGGGTGATTGAACCATACCCTACCCGCTTACCTGGATTGGTCCGATCATGATTAGGTTCAAATAAGATTGGGTCTAGGATCAGATTCAATTTCAAAAATTAGACTCGATCAATATTTAGGGTCGGGTAATGGACAAGCATGACTCGTCATATGGTCACTCTTCATCATATTTGTATGTGTTTGTATTCAATTATGTACAAAGTAATGACATCTGTTTAATCAAAAGTATAATTGATTATCTAAATTTTAATCATATTTACATCATTAATGATATATATACATATAACATTTTATATGTCAAATTACATATTTATAATAATAAGTAATATTGAAAACACTTTATTTAAAATGTATATGCATTATATTTAATCGAGTGGAAGGTTGAGTTCGGATTCAAAGGTTGATCAGGTTGATATTAAGGTTTAGATTAGCTTTGGGTCTAGAGCCTAGTTCAGGTTCAAAAAATGACCCGACCAATATTTAAGGTTGGGTAAAAGACAAATCTTATTCAGCCCAACCTCACCCATGCTCACTCCTACACTGAGGCATGTATATAATGTATGAATAGGTAATACATAATATGTGACTAATATTGGTCATTAGGGTTGCAATCTATACAATGTCCACTTAAATTATGACATGAGTACACATGTCCACTTTTAACTAGGGTATGAATATTATGGTATGTCCGTCCTAAACATGTGTAGGATTGGCTAGCGAGTTGCCCTATATTAAAAAATACAAATATACAAAATTATGATGAATAATATAGTAAATTTGTATAAATTTTTACACTGACTATGTACAAATATTACACTCGATTCCACAGATATCTTCAGAAAGTTTGCCAGCATACACCATTAACAGTGTAGTATTACCAAGGGCTTTAAGAGGAAAGGAATTGATGTATAAATTTGAAAATTAATCTCACAACATTTTACTAATAGTTTCATCATTTGACAGTGAGCATTGTTGCACTATCTTTGGCAAACTTGGTCGGTGGACTTTTCATCTTTGTTCATAATGTGAGTAATATGTTCATCTTTAATTAGTATTCTCATATGAAATGAGGTTTTAAATTACCCTATACAAGTCTCTGAAGTGACATTATGATTCCAATTACAGTCATATTCTTTTTATAATTGTTATAGTGATATTATAATCACAACTTAGAACACTAAGCTCATAACACTAGGGGACAAAATAATTAAATATTATTTTTAATATTTGCAGCTAAGAGAACTAAAAGTTGAGGAATCTAGAAGAGTTGAGAATCAAACAGAAGCTATTTTGGATCGATATAATGAGTTATTAGGAAAGAGGAAGAATTTCTATCTTCATACTTTTATTGCAATAATATCATTTATTGTTTTTGGATTAGTGCCACCATTGGTATATGGCTTTTCATTCCATGAGAATGGTGACAAAGATTTCAAGCTAGCAGCAGTTTTAGGTGCTTCTCTACTATGCATCACACTACTTTCCATTGCCAAAGCTTATACCCAAAAATCAAACACTTTTCTCAAATACTTCAAAACAGTGATTTACTATGTTTGTATTGGTGTTGTGGGCTCAGTGCTTTCTTACTTAGCTGGTGATCTTGTGAAGAAACTTCTTGAAAAGGTTGCATGGTTAGAACCATCATCAAATTTTGGCTTGCATGTTCAAGGAATGAGTGTTCAAAAAACTGAATGGAGTTCATACTAATGAAGATAATATAAGTTGTCCAAAGATAATGAGTTCTTTTTTTTGTTCAAATTGGTGTTTACTTTTCTCTTTGGATTTAATTTTTGTTGTTTGTAAGCAACATTTTAAATATTTTTTACAATTATATGGGACTCCAATTTATTAAGGAATTGATGTATAATCTAAGTTGTTCTATTTACTCTACAATTGTGTTGTATTTTCTTCAATCTTGTTTCTAGTTCAGTCCACTTGGTCATATTATTACTCATATGTTCACGTCTTGATCATGACTATGAAGCTTGGAGAGGGCAAGTTTTTTCCAATCTATATTATTTAAGACTTCTATGGGCTAGTGTCCTAACATATTTTATATTAGATGAGGTGACATATTAGATAAGTTAAGATTTTTTTTTTGATAAATTAAATTTTTATTGGGGTACCCACCCAATAAAAAAGAGATCAAGACGTCAACTTTGTAGAACAAAGTACTATACAAGTTTTGGGATCTATGCACCACCTCGCAAAAGATAAAGAATTTTGAGATACAAAATAAGTAAACCAAATCCAAGATCTAGTTTGAATTAGATCAATAAGGTTCACATAACTCGGCGCCTTCTTCAAGAAAATCACTTCATTTATCATCAACCACACAGACCAAACTACTGCAAACCAAAGCATTCTCCACAATTTTGCACATCTACCACTTCTCAGGGATTTATGATGCTTAAAGGACTCCAGAATTGAAGAGGTAATTACAACATGTATTTGTAACCAAGAATAAAAGTCCTTCCAAACATTTGAAGCAAAGTCACATGATATGAATAAGTGATCAATAGATTCAACATGATTATTATATAACTTGCAAACCATGTCATCCACTCTCACAATAACATTCCTTTTAAATAATTCATTCTTTGTTGGGAGCCTTCTTCTTATGAGTTTCCAAACAAAACAAGAAATATTTGAAGGAACACAGTTAATCCAACAATTTTTAAGCTCTTTACCTGTAGGCGATTGTTGATGACTCAATTGAGCCAAATATGTAGTTTTAACCACATAGTCACCTGAGCTATCTAGTCCCCATCTCCAACTATCAAGGACATCTCTTTTACAGGAATGATGATGAATCAAGTCATACAGATTTTGAGCCATAGATTCCTCTCTCCAAATAGACTTCTCCTCCAAGGAATTTCCAAGAACCAGACATCATCCTTCCAATAGTTGTTATCCCCCACCCAAGCATGTTGGTTTGAAGCAAGACAAAATAATCTAGGGAAGGTCATCTTAAGATTCTGATTACCCACCCAAATATCATGCCAGAAAAGAGTATGAAGACCAGTACCAATTTTCTGCCTTCGTATAGATTTGTATCCTTGTAACTATTCTTTATGAGCCTTTTATAATATATAAGTGGGATGTTTTTTCACCCTTTGCTTAAAGAAATACTTGAATTAATAATATTTTGTCGATTTAAAATTATAGCGGTTGAACATAAAAAATTGAGAATTTCACATAAAAAGAAACAAACAAAACTGTTCATAAACTGAAAACTAATAAGAAACCAAAATAAGAAAGCAACAAACAAAACTGTTCATAAACTGAAATCTAAGATAATAATACTAAAAATATAGAACATATAAAAAACTATGAGAATTTCACATGGATGTCTTGCTACTAGTAAACAAATTAAAAATCAACTTCAAGTGTTAAAGACTTCAGCACCACCAATACCTCTAATGCACTTGGTCAATACAAAATCACATCTCATATCTTTAAACAAAGACACAAGAAAACAAAAACAAAGAATAGTGATCATGTTATGAACTACACTGGTTATAATGGCCAGCCATGAATAAGTTGACATTTTTTTTGGTTTCCCAAAGGTATCCTCGCAGTTGAGGCAATCCTGTCCGAGCCGGGAACATCCACAGATACGTGGGGCTAACTCTTCCAATGAGCATTTTTTCTATCCACAAGACTCGAACTCGGGTTCTTGCTTAAGGGGAATCAAGTATGTACCACTTGAACCAATGCCCGTTGGTAGATTAAGTTGACATTAAACACAAATAAGTAGTGATCGACCATGAATAATATAATTGGCTAGTTTCCTAACAATGTTAATGTCAACTCTTTAGCTTTTCTTTTAGGACCAATATAACCTTCAAAGATTAGTATAAATAAGGGTAGCTATTCTCGTTGTAAACAATAGAAGAAATCAGTATTTTACTTCAAATACACTAGTAAGTAAACCAGTGCTGGAGCATAATGTTGCCTTAACTCTCCAACCATTTTCCATAATGTAAAATATTTACCATTGAGCAAAAAAGAATGATTTTCTTAGTACATATTATTGTGTTAATAGCAACATATGCTTTATATATGTATATTGGAATTCATGTTTGACTGATATTTTATGTGTATTTTTGCAAATGAAATCAATTAATCAGTGACTGGTTCAACAAATTACAATATAAATCATGAGCCAGAACCTGACCAATCCGTGGAAGTGGGTCAATCTAGAGCCAAAGATACATCAGAACATGCAGTTACCATTGCAGATGATTCAGGAGCACAAAAAGTAGCAACTAAAACCAATAACAATGGTAGTTACTCCTTAGTCCTTACTGCTTCAATGTGTTGGGAAAAAGCTTTGTTGGAAACCATGTTTAAAATTGCGGTTGTTGTCGCGATAGCGGTTACAGTTGTATTTATCCTATTAGGGTGATTGTGGATATTGTGATGTGGATTGCGGCTATTGCAGTGTGAATTATTTTGTTTTTAAAAAATTTATTTTTAAATTTGATGCGACCTAAATGCTGTCTGATGCGGTTGCGCTATGGCCCGATACGACCACAACATTGTGATTCGATATCACATTGCAATTGCAGTGTGATGCGATTGCGGCGACCACAATTTAAATCACTGGTCGGTCAAAACTCATTTTATTTTTGCTCACTTTAACTTGAGACCTACTAATATTCTATAAAGAACTCTTTTCACCATTGTCAAAAAGAATTCATTCTCTTATTTTTAGCTAAGATAAACCCTAAACTATTCCTATAATTAACATGGACTTCAGGTATTGGAAACATTCTTGGGAACAATGAGACATCACAAGATCCAATAGGTATAGTTGCACCAAGGAAGAAACATGTTTGGAACAATTGGGCAGTTATAGGTGAGGCTCATGAATCATATATACTCAAACAACATGAAACTGAATCCTCATCAAAAAGTAGTGATTGGAGAGTTATCATGCCTGCAAATAATAATCAGCAAGAGATTACTTTGGAGGTTAATGTTGATGGAGGAAACACAGGTAATTAAGTATCATACATTCATGCCATCTAATCAAAATATATGGACAAATATAGAAACTGCATGGCAGATTCAACTAATGGTGGTAACAAGAATTCATCTAAGTTTAGTTTTGTTTTCATGAAGATTTTGCCTGCTTCATAACTCAGATGAATGATATATATATAGAGAGAATTCACCACAAGATTCATGTCAAATATGTTTAGACAATTTAGTATATATACATTCATTCATATGTTAATATATATCTTCTATATTTTGTTAAGTAGCATGGATTTTGTGGAAGAATAATTCTACTATATATTTCATTAGAAAAGTTGAATATAATGCAATCAAATGTTTTGTACATTTGTTGGGTGGGCCAGGTGAATAACCACTTACCCTTATGAAGAGCCAGCTCTGGTTCCAAGTAGCTAAGATAAACCACAAACTATTCCTAATTACCTTGATCGTCTGTTATAATTAGCTAGTTAATATTAAAGATTAAAAAATTGATAAAATTCTAAGAGAAAAGGGATACCATTTCATCCCAGAAAAATTATCTTTTTCTTAATAATATCTTTGTCATTTGATCCAATAGTATTCCATTAGATAAGAACAGATTTAATAAATATTGATAACTCTTAGATAGAATATTAGAACGGAAAAATCCAAAGTTCATGAGTAATTTTGTATGCATAACTTGGAATCCACAATTTTTGGGTTATGGTTGTCTAGATCCATCAATTGATAAAATACATGTATTGCTTTTTCTGTTGAAATATGCCATTCTAGAGAATTCTGTAAGACATAACATTTAGCTTGTATTTAGAGAATTCTAAAAGAATTGCATTATGATAGATATTACTTCTATTGTAGAAGCTTCATGAAACTCATTTTAGTGATGATAGCCCTATAAATAATACTTGTAAGATGAAACTTAAGGGGTGATATAACAAAATGTGTTACATAAAAGTATTTGTTTATGTTACAACTTTTCAACCCACCAAAACTACTCTTCTGATTATTGTTCTATCAAATATATATTGACTTCATTTAAGAAAATTTCTTTCTCTATTCAGGTATCATTTCTATTCCCTACTAAAACCAACAAGTCGTATCACAACTACATTCAGTCATATATTGGGTGTAGTCACTCAACTATTATTCGACACTTTATTATGGTCTAATAACATTACCTATTACTTCAAACAAACCTTCTAATGATAATAAAGTACTTCTAAAATATTCTAGAGTAATGGTATACTCAACCCAAATATCACCAATAATTGTCTAAGTACTTTAGATATATGGCATTTTAGACTCAAGCATAAGGAACACAAGTTCATACAATCACTAAAAATGTAAGACATGTGGCTTTTGAGGACCTACTTGAGTGCAAGCCCGAAAAGAAGATTGGAGGTACAATATAGAATTCTTGTCAGAAGTCTCTAACAAGACCGAAAAGGATACTAGCACATAACTCAAGAGCTAACAAGAGTCTCTATGAGAAATTTTTTGACATTACAGACTCATCAACATCAGTGCAAGAGGAGAAAATGAGAAAATGTTGTAAAGAATTCTAAGAGAGTTCTAGAAAATTGTGTCAAGCATAAGCGTATCTATAAAGTGCTCATTAACTAGAGTATTATTCAATCTTTTCACTTTTGTCAAAAGAATTCACTCTTTTATTGTTATTGTTAGTTAAGATTAAACACAAACTTTTCCTAATTAACTTGATCTTCAGGTACTGGAAGCATTCATGGGAACAACGTCACATCATCACAAGACCTAAAATTTTCAGTTGCAACAAGGAAGAAACATGTTTGGAATAATTGGGCAGTTATAGATAAGGCTCATGAAGTCTCTATACACAAACAACATGAAACTGGTTCCTCATCAAAAAGTAGTGATTGGAGAGTTATCATGCCTTCAAACAATAAACAGCAAGAGATTACTTTGGAGCTTAATTTTGATGGAAGAAACACAGGTAATATAATTAAGAATCATACATGCATGCCATGTAATCAAAATATATGGAAGAATGACTTTTTGGCACTGATTTTTCTGCAAGAAGAAACTGCATGATAGATTAAACTAGGTTTAGTTTTGTAATAAGAATTCATCTAGGTTTAGTTTTGTTTTCATTATGATTATGCCTGCTCCATAACTCAAATGAATTATATATAGATAACCCACCACAAGATTCAGAATCTAATATGTTTACTATATATAAACGTTCATTCAAAAGTTTGTATGTATATCTTCCATATTTTGCAAAGTATAGCATAGGTTTGGTGGAAGAATAATTCTTAATATATATGTGATTATAAAAAGGTTTAATATAATGCAATGGAATGTTTTGAAGACTTGTTAGGTGGGCCAGGTGAAGAACCAGTTATAGATGAAGACACAGCACTTAATAAGGCATTGGAGATTGTGAAAAGCATTGTATATGGTGGATTGACTGAATCATTAGCAAGTCTTTCTGTTGTCACATCTGCTGCAAGTGCTGATGCTACCATATGTATGACTTTAATTTTATTTACATTTTATATACACTTGAAAACTAAGCATTACACGTTCTAATACAACCCAAATTTAATGAAGAAAATTTTGTTTTGAGTGAGTTTGATTTAGGTTTTTCCTGATTTCAAATATTGAGTTCGGTAAGATGATATTTGACCCCAAAACCAATTTTATATTAAATGTAAAATTATAGAATTATTCTATATATATATATATATAATTACAACACTAAAGCTAAATAGGTCTATTTAAATGATAAGGAGACATGTTTTCGTAGTTGATATAAGTTCGGGAATACCTAAAACCCAACAGGGTAGAGACGATAATCTTTTTTTCAAATCTGTTGGATAAGCAAACACCTGGTCCCCAATCTGCACCGGTGTCATTCTTAATTTCATTTTTTTTCTTGGATTATTTTATTTACATCACATTGCTAGCTTAATGTTATCTTAGGTTATTCCTACACTTAGAGAGTGAACATCTAAAGAACGGTAAGAATGTTGCTTAATGATCAAGGGTTATAAGGTCAAATCTTAGAAATTATATCTCCGCTTTCAAATGTAAGACTCTTTAATCCACTTTTCTCAAATTTACTAAGTGGAAGTCTCATGCGTTGTGTCACTCCTTATTACTTCTACACAGTTAAAGACATTTGAATTTAATTTTATTTAGATAAGCATTGATAATATTAATGGGGATACTAGGGTACTCAGCCCTTACTTTGTGTCACTCCTTATTACTTCTACACAGTTAAAGACATTTGAATTTAATTTTATTTAGATAAGCATAGATAATATTAATGGGGATACTAGGATACTCAGCCCTTACAAAGGGTAAGTCACATATAACAGTTTGCAAAAGAGACATTACCATCTGCTAAAGAATTAAACCAATAATAGCAATGCTTATCAACCAAATACATCAAATAACAAGCTTTCTTATTATTAAACAAAAGCCTAAACTACCAACAAGGCACTAGATTCCCAAGGTTGATATTTCAATTCTTATGAGCCACACTTGTTGGGAGTGGCAATCATGAATCCTGAAAGGGATTAGTTCCTTACCCAAAAAAAGTGATGATACCATTGGTAGAACCCAAAAAAAACAAAAGCCTAAACTTCTTAAAAGAATCTACTAGTAGCTAAAATAATGTAATTAAATGAGTGATTAGAAAGATTTTTGTGGAGTAGTTTTCTAGCATACACCATTAACAGTACTAATATTATCAAGGGTTTTAAGAATACAAAGAATTGATGCATAAATTTGGAAAATAATGTTACAACTTTTTACTAACAGTTTCATCATTTGGCAGTGAGCATTGTTGCACTGGCTTTGGCAAACCTCATCAGTGGACTTTTCATCTTTGTTCATAATGTGAGTTATATATTTAAAATATTGATTTTCTAATTTCTTTTAGATTTTTATTATTATTCTCATGAGACTGAGTTTTAAATTATGGCATCTAAGTCTCCAAAACAATATTCTAATCCTAATTATAACACCATCAATGACACATGCAAACAAAATAATACTAAGTAAAAATAATATTATTTTTACTATTTGCAGCTAGGAGAACTAAAAGATGAGCAACATAGAAGATCTGAGAATCAGACAGAAGCTTCTGTGGATAGATATAATGAGTTATTAGGGCAGAGAAATAATTTCTATGTTCATGCTTTTATTGCAATAATATCATTCATTGTTTTTGGATTAATGCCACCATTGGTATATGGCTTTTCATTCCATGAGAATGGTGACAAAGATTTCAAGCTAGCAGCAGTTTTAACTGTTTCTCTACTATGCATCACACTGCTTTCTATAGCCAAAGCTTATACTCAGAAATCAAACACTTTTATGGCATACTTCAAAACAGTGATTTACTATGTTAGCAATGGTGCTGTGGGCTCAGTGCTTTCTTACTTAGCTGGTGATGTTGTGAAGAAACTTCTTGAAAAGGTTTCATGGTTAGAACCATCATCAAATTTTGGCTTGCATGTTCAAGGAATGAATGTGCAAAAAACTGAATGGAGTTCATACTAATGAAGATGTTTAGAACATCATTTGAGTTCTGATGATAGCTTTCTCCTTATTACTTCTACAATTCTGTGGGACACCATTTTGATAAGGATATGATGTATACTTAAGTTATATGATTTTTCAGTTGGCAAGAAGCTTAAGGTAGAAGCCGAAAAAAATGTATGCATCAACGATATATGCATTCTATACACTATCACTACATCACTCACCGTTCATGTTTAATAGTCACTACTTGTATCTAGAGTTAGCTTATGGAAGTGTCTTCCTATGAGAAGCTGTATAAGTCAAAAATAATGCAAACTTTGTCACATTTAAGAAAACCAGAAGTTGAATCCTTAAATGTAGAACTTCAACTAAATTTTGTTCTTTCTGCATTAGTATTACCAGCCTTTCTATTAAAACAACTTTGGCATCTTATAAATAATCCACAGAGAATCCTAGGTTCTACAAATCAATTATAAAACCATATAATAAAATGGTGGCATTCAAGAACACAGAATTCACATAACAAAAGATACTCAAAGCACAAATTTTAGCAGATACCACCATAGACAACAGAAAAGTTAATCTAGGAATGTCATTGGTATTGAATGGAATCTATAAAGTGCAATTTACTCAGCATCTTTTTTCTTCTTGGGCACTCTGTATCCACCAACCACACAAGCATGGTCGCGCTCAAATGGTTCAAGGGTGACTTGTTCGAAAGGCTTGAATTGATCGGCTTTGAGCTTGTTGACTTCACTTGCAAACACTGTCTCAGCTGGGACTGTGGAGTCTATGCAGTTAGCCTATTAACATTGACAACAAAATCATGTGATAAGTAATAGTAGATTCATTATTGTAGGAGCAAAGGAAATTTTACGCATTCGTAACATTCTTAATCGATCTTTTCGAAGGTTGCAATTGTAAAACTTGCTTTATTTCAAAAAAAAAGTATTTCATAGCATATTTTTGGGCCTAAACAAAGTTTGAAGCAACATCTAACAATGATATTCGACGTTTTAACTTCATAACAACACCAATATACTGAAAAGCATAAACATACCTTGATGGAAATAACAAAATGGCCACCAGATTTGAGATAATATGAGGCATTCAGCCCTAAAATCCTAGCCTGCAACAGTCAAAAAATATCATAAACAAAACTGATACTCGAACTTAGTGGAGTTTAAACCTGGGTTGGATGCAGCTTAAAGAAAACAATGTTTTCAATAGAAATCATTTGCAGTGACAGTGGGAAGCGTACAAATAGAACAGTGCATATCGAAACTTGAAATAAGTATATCATCCAGATAAAAAAACAGTATTGATTGTGAATAATAGAAAAAACACATAAAAACAAACTTCGCAAATAACTATTGCATAATGATAGTGTCACTTTGGAAAATAAAATGATAGGAAAAAAAATTTTGGGGTGCATCAGAATCTCGGGCCTACATCATCCAAGCTGTCTTGAAGGGGAATCCGAGTAAATCATCATATGCACATATTATCAAACATGATGTAGAAACTCCAGAGTAAAGATTTGGTTAACTTGACAAATAATAAGACAAATTTAAGAAAATGGCTATGGTTTCTCAAAAACAAAAATTTCGGAAATAGAAAGGCATTACATATGTATTCCAACAAAACTTTAAAAACTTATATACAAGGAGGAACACAATTAATACATAAAAACTCTTCAATGTAAAAATGCTAAGATTGATAATTGAAAAAATAAGAGTTGGTACTATATAAACTAGTTACAAACTTAAAAAATGAGCATAAACAAAATAGCACAGATATAAAATAATTGGAAGAGAAGAAATAGCATACTAGCACAACTGAAATTTAAAAAAAATAGTAACATTCACAGATAGATACAAAGTTGTGGAGAAATAAATGAATATGTTTTACAAAATGTATGAGGAATAGTAATAGATACAAATAGGGTGATGTAAAAAGCATAAATAATAAAATAAATAGAAATTCAGACACAATGTTATGGAACACTATCATGATTTTAATAGATATGTGAGGCAAATACCATCCTTCAAATTTGTAGCTGTTTCTTTAAAATAAATATCAACACTTAAAACCACACCTGATCAGGTTGAGCAACATCAGAAAATATCACATCTACCATGCCAACTAACATCCTGTATTTTGCAGGATGTCTTGCATCTTCGATGATTGGTATAATATTAGTGCGCTTCTTCGCCATATTGACCAAGTCACGGCCACTTCTATGAGAGAATTCTACAGCATAGACAACTCCTGTCTGCATACAAAAATATCACATTTTCATATCATAAGCTTCATCTTTTTTTTAGACTTGCAAGCAACGATGAAGTAAACATGAACCGAGTCATACTGGGCCGACAATGTCAGACACATGAGAAACAGTTGTTCCAGAAGCAGCTCCTAGGTAAAGGACTCGAGCTCCAGGTTTCTTTATAAGACAAAATAATACAGAACTCATGTCAATATAGAATCTGTCAATGACATGCTAATACCTAGAACGAAGCATGAAATAAGCCGATGAAAATACGTACGATCCATATGTTGTCAACACCACCAAGAATAGCAGCAGCCAACTTGGACCTAAATGGGTTCCAAATTCTATACTCATCTTTTGAGCCATCTTCTTTCTACACAATGCACCATTTCATATGTCAACAAATAATAAAATAAAAACTAATACAAAACACTAACAAGGGACTCAAAATAAAAGAAATGAATCTAAAAGATATTGCAATGACAAACAATATAAACATTACTTCTTTACTATATTTGTTCTAAATCAATATTATAGTAAATAAGATGCACAATTTCCCTAAAAATTTGAAATTAAGAAATTAACCTGCACAGTAATCCTTTTTTCATTGTAAACAGCTTCACCAGGAACAAGATTCTTAGTAACAAGTGCATCTTCTTTACCCTTAGCAATGAAAATACCTTCATGTCTATGAGGTTCAACTACAACTTTGTTCCCTCCTTTCATTCCACCTCCTCTGCCACCTCTTCCTCCTCCACGGCCACCTCTACCACCTCCTCTGCCACCACCTCTAGCTTTGAATGGAGTGCCACCTCTATCTCCTCCTCTTCCTCCAAAACCTCTCCCTCTACCTCTGTCACCACCACCTCTTCCCCTGAACCCTCCACCAGAACCACCACCACCTGCAAAAATTCAAAACAATAATCTTTTATATATATGGTGCAAAATCACAACAATGTTATACTAATAAAACTAAAATCTTGAGACACTACTACCCTTATAAAATAACTAGTAAAAATCAAAACTTTAAGCATATTACTGCATCATAGACCCATTTTTTTATTTAATTTAAATATTTAAAAATACTAAACCAACTATTTCATATACCCATTTCATAAAATTAGCAGAAAAATACTTGCAGCTAATCTAAGTAAAAATTAAAGATGAAACAAGTAATGGGCATAATGTATTGAAAGTGAGGAATGAAGAATTTTCTGCAGTTACCTCTAGGAAAAACCATGTTGAAAAAAGGCAAGATAGGAATTAGGGTTTATGAGAGTTTTGTTGAATGAGGAGGAAGAAGATCATAGATGGTGGTGTTTATAGAAGTGGAAAATTAGGGTTTAGGGTTTTGATTTTTGAAGCATAAGCGAGTGTTGGATAATCAGTGTGACCCGAAACAGGCCCATTAACCCGAAAGCCCAATGGTAAAGTTGGGAAAACTATGTGTATGATTTTTACTATAAATAAAATCAAAAGAATTGAGTAAACTATATATGCATGATGTTTAAGTTATTTACATCATTCATCCCTCTAGTTTAAAAGATTAAATCATCTTTCTTATAAGGGAAATATTGGTGTAATTACAATCACATAGCATATAAGAGTAGTGAAATGTATGTATATAAATAAAAAATGGTTTAAGTATGTGTCAAAAAGTAGACGACAATTTGAAGTTCTCCACCCTTTTGTTTAGGGCTGGAAACGAGTCGAATCAGAGCTCGGTTCGATAAGGATTGGTTCGGCTCGAAATTCGACTCGAGTTCGGTACAAGTTATTTTTTTAGCTCGAGTTCGACTCATTTAAAGTTCGTGAACTATTCGGTTCAATTCGAATGATTCATTTGGACAACTTAAAAATTAAATTTTGAAAATAATGCAAAAAGTTTTATATATAAATATAATCTTGCTTATATATATAACAATAAATATAAAAAAATAATGTATGGGTCATAGTAAACATAAAAATTAGTTTATATATATATATATATCGAGTCAAGTCATGAACCTAACGAGTCGAATTATATCCAACTCAAGTTCGGCTCGTTTATTTAACGATCTCAATTTTCTAGCTCATTTGGTTTATTAACCAAGTTTATCAAGCTAAATACGAATCGAGTTTCGAACGAATACCGAGTTGGTTCGGTTCATTGTCAATCCTACTTATGTCAACTCAACATGTTCTTTACACCAACATTTCAATTAGGCAAAACAAGTAGTTTAGGACATAATACAAGTCTTTCACAAGTCATGAAATGTATGAATTTATTATGGTTGAGGAACCTGTTCCATCTTTACCATAAAAATATTCCACAAGACCTCAATTTTCTACAAAAACTACATGAAATGTATGAATTTATTATGTTAGAATTACAATACTAATAACCCAATTTATGAAGCATTGGTTTTGACTCCATTCATAAACAGACTAATAGCGTAGTTATAAAGTGATATGACTAAGATTTAAAATAAGTAAAGGAAGGACTTTCTATCCAAAAAGGAAAAAAAATCATGATTTACAAAATATCCATGTCAAACATTTTATGTGCATAAAAAAGCTTGATTCTAAGATGCTAAGTAGTTTTACAAAAAAAAAAAGTTACTTGTAGTGACATAAGATTATAATTTTTATTTCGAGTAATTTGTAAGTCTGTCCTGCCTATATTTAAAATGGATAAAACATAGCATTTTATACCTTAATTAAAAATAGGTATACATATATTTGTCCTAATTTAAACTAACATTATACGAGTATGAATAGAATAATCCTAATTTTCAATACTACATGAAATGAGATGTTGAAATTAAAGTCAATTTCCTATTAATTTTTTACATTTATGTTTTGAGAAATTATATGATTTTTTATTCATCAAACTTTTTGAGATTCCTATTCTTGTTTTTTTAATATCTTCTTGATTGAAGTTCATGAATCAAAGAATGCTAAAAGCGAATACCATGAGTTAAAAAAAATTAATTTAGTCTTTTGCTAACTTGTTCTTTATTAGGAACACCAACTAAGGAGCATTATGAGTTAAATAACAATCAACATAATCTCAATAATTCCATCATCTAAAAATTCATGCTTTGGAGTAACAATATGTGAAGAGATAAGTTACTATATAACATTTCTATGCAATAAGTCACTCATAATATTTATACAATAACAATCAAGCTTTAATTTTACCAAGTAGTGTCAGCTGCACGAATCGAACATGTTGTGATATTCTACCATAAATCACAGTTCATTAATAAATCATTGATTTGTAAATCTTTTCTAATTATTTCACCTATAGTTTTTTTTGGTATCTTCCTCTAGGAATTGAGCTAACCTCAATTGGATCTACTCCCCTTACTATAATTTTTACTGGTATCCTCCACATATGTCCAAACTATATAAGGTGTGATTTTACCATCTTTTTTACAATAGAAATTACTTCAACTTTCTCCTCGATACTCTCATTTTTAGTCATATTTCTCAGGCCCATGAATATACTGAGCACGCCACCCATCAGCTTAAATACTCCCTGCAGTATTTTATCCCCCACAGGGGAGCCTTCCACGACTCGAACCCGTGACCTCAGGAATAAATAGTCACTATACCACTGAGTCGCTACCATTAAGCTAATCAGTGTATTCACGGGCTTGGGAAGTCGCATGTCAAAACTTGGGTATTACAAATATTTATATTTACCTAACAAAGTGTAACAAATAACAACCCATCAAAACAAAGCAAAAGAAATAGTGAATATTGCAATCTACAAAATATAAACATAATTTCAACTGGTTTTAGATTTCTCTTGTGTACTTGAAAAATGTCTACACATGAGAGAACAAAATTATCAGACAATCCAAAAGGAATTTGGAAATCTCAGCACTTTCAAAATCTCTGCTAAAAGCCATTGCAGAAGCAAAATATAATCGTACACTTTTCCACCTAGTAGGATAAAGGCTCGGTTATTGTTGTTGTAAAGTTTTCTAAAGTTGAGGACCTCATTGCATCATTTCATCAAAAAAAGATGTACAGTTTTCAAGATTCTTCTTCCCTGAGGCTTCGAATCCTTTCCCTATGTGCAAGAAACTCCTCTTCCTGAGCTCGTTTTGCAGCAAGGGCTTCCTCATCGAGTACGTTGATCGGGAACCATTCTGGCAATGTAAACCTCTTTCCACTCTTCTGTGAATTCTCATCATTCTGATGTATTGTTTTAGCGCGATCACTCAAAACATGTTTCAATTTAAAAATAGAATAATCCGCCATTGTCCCCGCAACAGCAAACATGATAGAGTATCGGACTGCACCAATTTGACCACCTAAAATTCCAGAAATTGAAAACCGAGTTTTAGTTTATCAAACACCAAACTTAAGATATGACTAGATTCACACGCATTTCACCACCAAGCAATGCATTTTTCTATATCCATCTCTATATATTCACTTCGAGTCGTTTTATTTGAGATTGACTTCTTTGTTTACTGTAATTTCCATCGAAGAATGACATCCATTCGTAACTTTTTTTCAATCGAACTATCCACATCCTTTTCTTCGGCTTTGAAAATCTACTCTCTTTGATATATATATGCTTTCCTAAATTATACCCGAATTTAAAAGAAACCTATGCAAGGGAAGATAATCACTAGTTTAACAGTAATCCGGAAGAACATTAGCCTAAGCCACACGTTTAACAATATTGTACATGAAATAGCCATGAGATATTCTCTTCTTCCTTATAAGTGACAAAAAGTTTCGCCATCTATTTTTATGAGCACGCCTTGTCTAGTTATCTAGTTATCTTTCGTAATTGATTTGTCTTTCAAACTAGGGAGTAATGGAAGACTACACAAAAAGGTTGAAATCATTATTATATAATGTTCGGGACACAGAAAAAAGGAGTAATTAGCAAGAATAAATTTGTCGTAAATATATATGATATAAGATCTTGTCAAGAACAGACAAGTAAATCTAAAGCATCATTTATGTTATAGACAAAATTCATAAGCATGCAGCAAGAGAGGGAGAGTAGCAGAATGAAACCTTGTAGACGCCCTAAAACAGCACCAGTACCAAATCCTGCTATTGCAGAGTTCACTAGATCATCAGGTCCAGTTTTCCTAGTTGCAGTCACGAATTCACGTGCACCTGACAATATAGACAAACCATTCCGGTTCAACAAAACGAAAAAACTTGAATTATTCATTTGTGTTTGGTCGTTCAGCTCATTCATAAACAGGTTTTGGCATTTAACATAAAAGTGGATCTAAAACAAAGATAAAGTCATGGTCTTAACGTTTCATTTGTACCGATATTCCTTTATAGACATGCATTGGATTTCAGCCCTTGCAATTGACAAATGAAGTCAAACAAGAGATCCATGTTAAGGTTTAAATCTCTTTTGATAAAGCCTCAAGATATGCCTAACAATTTTTTCTTATTTTATATCACAGAGGTATTTATTTAAGCAAGTATTTTTAGGCCTTCACCTTCCGTTGCATCAAAGTATACTTCCAGAGGCAAACTCACACACTAGAGCCAACATTCGTTGCATATTTATTACAATCTCACTACTTTCTGTAATAATTTTGTGCAAGTAGGAGAAATTGGTTTTGTATTTCATAAGATATTTCAAATAGAGAATCTCTACCACAAAACTGAAAAAACGTAAAAAAAATCCCGTCAATAGCAAATTCCTTTTTACTGTTCGCATCTCTCATTCCTTAAACAACTAAAGGGCTTAACACCTGTGATGGTATGTTTATTCTGTTCATAAAATGTTATTTCTTTAATTCCTCGGACCCTACTTCATTGCAATGTTCCACTAGGTGATGGCAAATTTACATAAATGAGGTAACAAGAAAACGTGGATTGAAAGGCTTGGGCTACAAAGTTTGCCCTCAATCCTCCAACGACTCAACAAACACCAAGCTATCAAGAACATGACATAAAGGAAAAATCCTTTACAAGGGTATATTAGTAGGTACAAGCTCTTTTGAAAAGGGTTTCTTTGGTTGATATTTGAGTGGTGAAATCAGCTTATTAATTGGGCAATTCGAAGTCACTGCCAGAGCCAGTGCAGTTTAGTAACATATAAAAGCCCATCCCTAACAATAAGACCATGTTTTTTCTTCTAGATACATATAAAATGGAGTTGAATCCTCTTATTTTGCTTTAAAACATGACTACGTGTTATGAAGGAGAAATACACAAATTACTACTGCATTTGACAGGTAGACAACTGCACAGGAAATAGTCGGTAGTCTGTGAGGGAAATTATACGTAAGGTCTACTTCATCATTTACTGCACCGGTAACGTTGCTTGCCTTGTGACCTGGAGGCTGGAGGTCATTGGTTCAAATCCTGAAAACAATCTCTTCGCTTGCGAGGGTAAGATTGCATATATCTACCCTCTTCATCCCACTAGGTGGGAGTCTCGTGCACTCGGACGCCCTTTTTATGTGAAATTGGGCAGGATCCAAGTCAATACAAAACAGTAGCAAAGGGCAATACTTGGTTTGAAAACATAAACATCAATCCACCCGAACAAACCCAAATGCAGTATAGAACATCAACAACATATTCACAAAACTGTAACAGATAAGAATCCAACGACAAATAAAAAAAATCAACATTTACCGCAATAGCACCCAACGACAACAGCAAAGTTAGCAGCATAGTTGGCAGAAACATTAGCAAGACCTAAACTTTTACGGTGCTTTGAGATTAGCCCAGTTCCAGCACCAGCAACACCTGTTCTCAAAGGATCACAAAGGTCATAAATACATCAAAAATCATCATCTCACACTCCTTTATAACCCCATTTTCTTACCCTAAATTAAAGGAAAATGTGGTTAATCACAAGTATATCAGATTATTAAAGGGTAGTTGAACACAAACCTATAACATTGATCTACTGTAAAAAATGATGTAACAAAGTAGTGTCAGAAAAAGGGGTTGAAAATTACATGAACTACACACTTCAATTATTGTTTTTTATATACAAAATTGAAAATTTAAAAATAAAGCAAGAAACCTGCAAGGAGGGTAGGGATAAAGATTCGATTTTTGAAGGCATAAGATGAAGAAGGTGAAGGTGGCAAATTGTTAAGTTCTCCATTAGAGGAATCTTGATTCTCAGTACCCATTTTTGCTTCTTCTTTATAATCTTCGCAATTCAATGTAGAATCTACAATGGGGTTTTAGGATCTCACAATTGAACTCAAAACCTAAGACTATATTTTGGGATTACTTTGTTTTGGTTTGGTCGTGGAAAAAATGTAAATGTCAGTCTTTTATTCACTACTAGTGTATTTTTCCAATGGATAAAAAAATGTTATGAGTTTTAGTTAAATTATATAAATTATCCTAATTTTTTTATATTTATAAAAATTCTTGATTTATATATATGTATATATATATATTATACTGATTATTCATGCATATAAAATAAGTATGATATTTTAAATAAAAGAATAATAAGTGTAATTAAATAAAATATGATATATTGTGAAGACAAGTTCAAATAATATATGAGTCAATACATTTTCATTACAAGATGCTTCAATAATTCTAAGAATATATTGTTTAAATCACTCTTATATTATATTATAACGAACAAAAAATAATGAAAATATATTGACTTATATACTAAGAGTATTTATCTCCGCAATATACTATATTTTATTTAGCTTAATTACATTTATCACCCTTTTTATTTAAAAAATCACACTTATTTCTCATTGATGGGATAATTAGTGTAACATATGTATAAAAATTAGAGATTTTTTGTAAGTATAAAAAATAGAGAAGTGATTTATATAATTTTATTAAAACTTAGATGGTGTCAAAAAACATTTAGTTACAAGTAACATGAAAATGAATTGGACTATGAACATTGACTAGGCCACTCAACTATGGCCCAAGTAAGCAATTGTGTTGACACAAAAAATGCTTTTAAACATCTTAGCATAAAATTGATGGGTAAATAATTCTAAAACCAACTGAAACTAACCTGCCCTGTCATTATAGAACTATAAACCAAAATATCATAAAAAATACTAATACAAACTTTCGTAGGTAGGGGAATGGGGCATTGGTAAGCTCAAATTGCATTATCGAAAACTCATAGTGCTCATCGAATATGCAAAAAATAGTTTTGTGTGTATCTTCTGGCCTCACTCTGATCTGTTGGTACCTTTAAATTACTCATGATCATCTAGAACATATGTTCACGAAAAATTTATCAATGAAGAACTCATAAAATAATATTAAATTTATGATTTTATCTTCCAAATTAATAATAACTCTGAAATCATCAATTTATCTCCAACATGAAATCACAAGTGATATCCAACTACTGCTACTAACAATCAACTAACACAATAAATTGAAAGCATGAGAAATTATGACTTAACTCATCTAATATTTAGTTGTATCAATTTAGAGAGAAAATAAAACCAATAATCATCTAATCTAAAATATGGGTAAAAGTAAATTAACATGTCAATGCCAATAAATTTAAGATTTCATCACCCCCTTAGTATTAAAGGTTTAGTTTGACATGAAAATAATGATACATATAAGCTCACCATAATACTCCAAAGCTCCTAATATTATGTTTGGGCACTTACAATTTCTACATTGAGTTCTTTAATATCCTTCTATCACTCTAGCTTTCTCAAATGTGTATTTTTAGTTATGTATTGTGTTTCCTATTTTTATTTAGAGCATTGTTAACTTTGCAGATAATAAATCCTATAATTTATTATTTTTTATAAATAATAATAGATATTTTTGTTGAATATATAATAATTAATTTCCACTTTGTATTAGTAATAATAATAAATAATTTTTAAATTAATGAATTATTATTTTCATTTTTATAAATAATAAGAAATATTTTATTTTTATGATTAACTAAACATGAGTGGATGAGGTGCCGACATGTTATCTAATTACCTCTAACCTTCAAAAATCTACATCATAGACCAACATTTTTTAAAATTGGACATAAAGAGAACTTTTCTGATTTTTGCAGGCAAAAACATAGTAATAACTCCATTTATTTTGGAAGAGGATAGAAAAACTTATCTTAGGTACATGTTGAGAAATAGGTTCACCACAAACTTATTTGAAATATCTTCCAATTTGATGTCCATCCTACTTATCATACAAATTTATAATTCTAATTAAATGTATAATGAAATTACAATTTAATGAAATGTAAACTTATAATTATTATCAATTTAATGCATTCAATAGAATGATATCATTGAATGTTAAATTAAAATTTATAACATTTAGGACATGTTACCATTTTTGCGCTCGAATATATACTTTGATATTAGATCTTATATAATATATGTAGATCTAGTATGATCTTATATCATTAGAAAATTCATTCTTCACATCTATATTATGTATTTATTATATGAGTAGAAATAAGTTTGAATGTAATAAATACATTAATTATTTGATATAAATATTAAATATGATACAATTCAAATCTTGGCTATAAAGTTTTTGCATAATTTTTATTGCCTATTAATTTTATATTCATATATAACTTTGTTTAAATCTTCAATAAATATTTGAATAAATTATACTGATATTCCCCGAATTGAGTTTTAGTGTAATTATACAAATCACACCAAATCTTTTTTACTCTTGCACAAATCACCCACAATTATATTTTAGCTAGAATAAACTGCTCATTTGGAAATTTGCATATAGAATTTGATTATGAAATTTACTCTAATCTTTTATCTATTCACTGAACATCTCCTTATAATTGTTAATGGATTTTCTAACGAACAAAAAAAGAGTTTCTTACCTTGTGTGTCACAAATTTGAGGTGTTGTGTTATTCTTTGAAACTATATAAATCCAAACCCTTTCAATGTTTTTATTAACTACAACTAGTTTACATACAAGAGTGTGTGTGAATTAGATCAAGCAAAGTGTTATGGCTAAATTTGTTTGTGCATTTCTTTTGATCATTGCTATGGCTTTTGTGATCCAAGTTACTTATGTGAGTAACTATGCCCTCCTTCTATTTTACTACATATACAATCTACAATAATATTATTAATCTTCTTTTTATTTTTTGTTGGTGAAAATTCTACAGGCTGGTGGGGAAGGATCACTTCGTCCTGAACGTATTGATTCTAACTACTTTTTCGAAATTACATATTTTTCCCATTAATTTGGTGATAAATTAACTCGCAATTATTTTTAATGTTTGTTTATATTCAGAATGTTCGAGCGAATGCGATCGTCGTTGTTCACAAACCATGTACAAGGAAAGATGTTTGGAGTTTTGCAACTTATGTTGTGCAAAATGTTTGTGTGTTCCATCTGGATTCTATGGTCATAAGGAAGAATGTCCATGTTATAATAACTGGAAAACCAAGGAAGGAAAACCTAAGTGCCCTTGAGTTTTATAGTATATCTATGTAATATTTTGCTACCAATAAATGAAGTTTATTATTTATATTGTTATGATGAATTCAATTACTAAATAATTAGTATGTTTGAATCATACATCTGAACCTTCAAATAAAAATAAAAAAATAATATATCAAATAACTATTTTTTTCTCCCTCCTAAAACTTAAATAATGACCATTGATTCAAATACATGACCTTATTAGAATCTTGTGCTAAGGGGGATGAATACATGCTTTTGTTAATGCATTTTCCTTTATCAATTTAATTCTCTTTAGAAGAATTTTATTCTATGGAGTAAAATTAAAATTTTCACTAAAAATGAAACATTAAAATAATTTATATTATATAACTTACAAGATATATTTTACATATGAAAGACATAAAGCCATATTAATTCTTTAATAATATTATATAACGATGACAATAAGTCTGGATGGATCTGAGTACTTTAATATCTGAACCAGCCCCATTCATTCATTTTGAGACTCAAACCCGCTCCAGACTCGTATAGATGCTTGTTGGTATGCTACCTGTGGATCGTAGGGTGCATAGCAGATTAACATAAAAATAATTGCCATCAAGTTTTGTAATTGTGTCGTCTCTTTCCTATAATATTCTGTATTATTTTACACAATTAAAAAGAGAACACATAATAAAAAATTACAAAACATAATTTAAAGACAATTTAAAAATTGTTGATTAAACATAATTTGTTTTACTCAAACAAACACTAAAAACAAAGTCATTACTTTAATACTTCAATATTATAATTAATATTTATTTAGTAAGAATTGTTAAACAACATAACATTACATCCCACTTATGGAAACATTAAAATATCATTTCTTTTAATATTTTAACTTTTTTATATTACTTTAAATCATTGTTTTAGAAACTTAATACATATTTATATTTTATTTTCTAACTATATACTTATTTATTACTCATTTTCACCATCTATTTCTCCATTTCACCAACTATATAGTTATTATCGTTTTCCCTTATTAAGTAGGAATGAGCTATAACATGTTATACACTTATTTATTACCCATTTTTTTACCTTTATGCTCCATTTCCTTTTAATTATGAATATCTAACCCATAAATTTCTTTATTAATAAATTGCAATAAGTATGAAGGAATAATTGTGATAAAATTAATTAAAAATCTATACAACCAATAAAACAGTTTTCTACTAAAAGAAATATATAATATTGATCTTCCTATTGCACTTAAATAAACAAATGGTCAAGACAAATTCTTGACACACAAAAGTTTTTTAAAAACTCCCTAGTTCTTAATGAAATGTTTTTTAATTTTAAACTTGACAGTCGGAATATTTTAAATCTATTCTAACTTTCTAACATATGGAGTCAACATTTTTTAAATTGTCATCATATTTTTGATAATAAAGCATTTATTATATATTTAATTCTTATCATCTCATTACTAATAATACTCAAGACTATTATATATTTATGTCATTACATTTTTAAAAACTCCCTAGTTCTTAATAAAATATTTTTGTATTTTAAACTTGAGAGTCAGAATGTTTTAAATCTATTCTAACTTTCTAACGTAAGGAGTCAACTTTTTTTAAATTGTCATCATATAATACTTAAGACCTATGAAACACGGATTCGTCAAACACCCTCATGTGTCGGTGTCCGATACGTATCCGATACGGATATGCTCGAATTCACGAAGGATACGTATCCATTGAGTATCCAAAAATTAAAAAAATAAAATAAATAAATATTAAGACACGTATCCGATTCGTTTTCAATAAAATATAGGATATATGGATTCGTTTTCAGTAAAATATAGGATATATAGATTCATTTCCAATAAAACAAGATAAGATAGATTCTTTTCCAATAAAACATGATAAGATAGATTTGTTTTCAATAAAACGGGATAAGATAGATTCGTTTTCATTAAAATAGGATAAGATATATTTGTTATGGAGGACAATGGTTTTAGGATATATTCGTTTTCATTAAAATATGATAAGATAGATTTGTTAGGGAGACAATGATTTTAAATTTCCATTATATTTTTTACTTTGGATATTTTGATTTACACTTATAATTTTATCATATTTTATGTGTTTTTATTATTTTATACGCGTATCCCTGAACGTATCGTATCCTATATTTTGGAAAAAGTGTGTGTCGATGTATCAGATACATATTGTACCCAACACAAGTATCAGTATTTGTGCTTCATAACTTAAGACTATTATATATTTATGTCCTACATTTTTAAAAACTCCCTAGTTCTTAATGAAATATTTTTGTATTATATATTTTTAATTGTTATCATCTTCTCCCTCTTCTCTCACTAAAACTCACTCTCTTTCATTCTCTTATTGAAATTTCAGACATTCAAAGTTTATTGGTAATTTTTCATTCTGGCTCAAATCCAATATCGATCAACAAAACTAAAAGCACATTTGATGGATCAAAGATATATGAAAACATAGGAAGAGGAGAAAACAAGTTCACTTGTTTGAAAATAATTTGATGGATTTACCAAAAGACAAAGCAAAGGGAAAATCATGCAAGGGTTATGCATATTACTCATCTATTCATAAAGCCAAATCTAAAAACTCAACATGTGTTGTTTTCTCCAAAACACTATTTTATTATTTGCAACACTTTCAAGATCATATTTTCTAATTGTGGTTTGTAACCTAAGTATCACTAATGATGAGATTGAAAAAATTACAATGTGTCTAGTTATAATTGGTTACAAGTATCACTTATACTTAAGATATTGTACCTAAGTTTTATCCACACAAAAAAATATCTAACTATATTCAAAACCTATTTTTATATCTTTAGATTATATGATAAGTTGTAACATGAAATAGAAATACCACATAAAGTACAAAACACAATAAATCATTGTAGAAACGGATGTTTTAGTTTTAAAAAAAACATAAATGACTTCATATTTAAAGGTGAGTTAATAAAAAGTAAGTAGCTTATTTTACAATATCTAAAGTAAGTAGCTTATTTTACACAATCTAAAATAAACTATGTTTCATGATTAAAAAACCTCCCATAAGCTTCAACTAGAGGTAAACTACGGCAAAAAAAATCACTTTTTTAAACGAAAAATAATTCAAGAACCAATAAATAATGGAGTTCTATAACGGAAGAAAATATGTTCCTTAAAAGATCTTAAGTGCTATTTGATGAGTAAATTTTTACCTCTCATAGCTAAGTATATTACTTTACTATAAGCACCAATAGTCCCAAACACATCTAAATCTTAATCATTCATCAAATATTAAATGTATGTTTGTTTATTCAAAATCAATTATAATCTTCATCATCCATCAAATATTAAATGTATGTTTGTTTATTCAAAATCAATTGTTTAGTTATGTTTGGGACCCATCATGTATCTCCAATATCCGATATCCCTTCTGTCTCTAGCCAATAACATTACATCAAATAATAATATAAAAATATTTGTTTTTATTTTTAGGAAATTTGTTTTTATTTAAGTGTCATTTTTTAATTGAGCGGGACATAAAAAATGAGACATATAATGTGTTCCATATAACAATACTTTAAACCAACAACACATTGCTCGAGTACGGTAAGACCCTACTGAATCCTCAAAATCGAAGATTCAGTTTTTGGGAGCGATACTTGTTGGAAAAGACAACTACGAATCCCGAAGGGGGCTAGTTACTTACCCCAAAAGGTAAGGGAAATACCCTTCGTAATACCAAAATAAAAAATGTAAGAATACTTTAAAAAGAAAATAATGAGTTAGAATAATTGTTAACACAATTAGAATAGTTGCTAAGGAAAATATATACTCCCCAAAATGAAAACATCCATATCTAACACTAGTGAATTCTTGTGATGGTTACTTGAGTGACATAATAATTGAAGAAAGATGAATACAGAAAAAGATCACTGAAATGGAGAAGGAATGACTCTAATATGTTTTAGTGGGTGTGAAATGTCTATACCTCCTGCATGGTGCACAAACTCAGCAGGTGAAAATGTGCTTCCATGGCAGACACAAACAATGCTAACTTCAGATTTTGAGTATTTGTATAAAAACCCATTCACTGTTTTCCCATTTTGTCCAGTTGTTGAAACATAAGGCATTTGAGGAAGGGATGAAGAGGTTTGTGTCACAGGTTTTGGAGGCTTTAAGATTCCAACTTTGGTTTCATTTTCTTGTGTTGGGTTATCTGCATTAGTTGATTCAAGAGGATGTGATGAAGCACTTTGTTCCGGTTGTTGGGTTGTAATGTAATTTCCCTTTGAAATGTTCAGTTCAGTTTTTTCTGTTAATGATTGAGTTGAATGGCTATGGCTCTCAGTGCTGCCTCCATCTGGAAAAACAAATCAGAAAAAATCATTAGTAAAAAAATCATACATAGATTACGCCAAAAGTGAGGTCGGCCACATAAATCGAATTATGTCATAAGGCCTATTATAAATCTCTCTGTCTTTCAATGGCAAAACATTGATCTCTAAGTCTTTCTTTATATTTCTTCAGTAGTTTTTTCATGGTCTCCCTCGTTGTTTAGGAATTGGACTATCTTCCATTTTATCAATTCTCTTTATGGGGGCTTTGACTGGTCTCCTTCATGCATTCCAAATCATCAAAGACATGATTCTACCATCTTTTCTATGATAGGAGGAACTCTAACTTTCTCTCTAACACATTCATTTCTAATTTCTAATCTTATTTTTATCGCCCTATATTTAATCAGATATGATATTACAAATCTTATAGTCATGTGGTAAAACTTTCCCTCAAGCTTAAGTGATACATTTTTATAACAAATGACATATATAGCACTCTGCCATTTCATTCAACCCACTTGAATCCTATCGTACACATCTCCCCTAATTTCGATTTTGCCATCATCTTGTATGAAGGGGAAATTGATACATATGAAAGATTAGCACTAAAATATTGAAGTGCACATAATCTCAAGCAAGATACATCGGATGACAAGGGGCGGGCACAGATGATAGTTACCCGCTACCCGTTTTGATATCTGGGAGTGTTACCCGCTACCCGCGCCAAACTAGGGTAATGTTATATGCCAAACGAAATCACATTCATAGGAAGATAAGGACATGGTTATAGACTGCAATTTTAACCTCATCAACATTTTTTCTCTTAATTGTCTATAATTGCATTTTAGTTATGACAACATAAATGCAACTTATCCGCAACTACTCTTTACAATGTAGAGAACAATCTAAACCCTAAAATGAAACAGATATATAATAGGATTTGCCCTTTTTTTTACACTTATTGCATCCAATTTCATAGATACTACCACTTAAGGTAGGGTTAAATTGTATATCACATCACACACTTTTTCCCTAAACATTGATTACAATTTACAACCATTCCATAGCATTCACCTAATGTAACATAAATACCCAATATATTATCAATGAAAACCATTGTTATATACCAAATATACAATGAGAAATTAAAAATGTCACATTGATTGTGAGCATCAAGAATAACAAACGGTGAACATAGTCAATCACACATATTAACCACTCACCAAAATTAATTCCAAAAAAAATAAATAACTAATTTCACGCATTCAAGAATTTTGAGATCAAGTTTAAACTTTAATGATTTTTTCAAACATAAAAAGAGGTAGACTTATATAATTTCACTATTCATTCAGGCAAAACATATCATATAATAATTATCTAACAAATATATCATATACATATCATATAATAATTATCTAACAAATATATCATATAGAGAGTCGGTATAGTAATATCGGCCCACATCCCGAAAGAAATTAACTCCTGATAGACATGCAACCGGAGTCGAAGAAACCGTATAGGGACGGTAATTTGCAGCCAATACAAAAGAAGTAAGAAATATAAAGAAAAAATCACCTTCATGAGAAGAACCTTGGTGATCAGAAAAAATGGAAGAACTGCATAAAGAAGATCCATTATAAGACTTTCCTTTTCTATCTTTTTCACCATTCTGAAGCACATTCTTCTCCCAACACTGAACCTTACCAAACCCATTTTGGTTATTATTAAACGGCAACAACTGAACATGAAACGCTCTCGTTTTCTCTCTCTTCTGTCGTTTATTCTTTCCCTCTTCATCTTCTTCTTCTTCTTCTTCATTGGGTTTTGGATGCTGCTCTTGTTTTCTGGTGAAAGTGCCTCCAATGGATAAACCCAAATCTAGCTCTATCTCTTCAACTTCTACCATTGTTTCAAACCTTACACGTTATAGTAACATACAACGTTTTCTCTTTGTTATTAGTGATGCAACGTTTGAAGTATGAGATTTTGTTTTTGCGTTTGTTTATTTGTTTGTTCGGGTAGAAAAAGGAGGAACAAGGGGACACGTGGCTGAAGGAGATAAGTCAGAGAAGCGGTGACTGACACGTAACGTAAATTTGGATACATGCTAATTAGATAGACGCGTTAAAAAAGGTTGCACCGCTAAATTCTTGTTCAGATTTGTTTTTTTCTTCCCTTTTAAAATACATAACAAAATTCTTAAACTTGGATAAAGAATTAAAATTATCCAACATGTTGATTTAATAATATATAGTTCAATTAGATTTTCAGATTGATTAAATATGTTTGATTTTTATGAACTACACATTCCAAAATAAACTAGTTCATTATCCTGAGGTGAGGAAATATTTTGAAACAAAAACAATCAACTAAACAAAATCACTTTTCTTTAGATTATTATCCATCTTATTATCGGTTCCAACAAATTTTTCTACAAGCACTCTTGTAACACAAAAAGTAACACGTGCATATAAATACTTAGTCATAATTTAATAACCCATCACTTTGATTCTTGGTAGAAATTACAATTTTAATATCTGGAATATATCTCAACAATTAGTGTATTTCTGAAAATGTATCTCAACAATTAGTTTATTTCTGAAAATGTATCTCAACAATTAATTTGATTTATGACACATAATCAAATTGATTAACATGTTATTTTTCAAAGTTCTTCAAATTTTCATACAAATAAATCTCTTTATTATAAGATATATTAAGGTTTTAATAGTTATTTTCTTAAAATAATTTACATTTTATATAAAACATTTATTTTTTTATGAAGTTTCACTTTTTAAAGTTTCAAGTGTGTAACATTTATACATAGTGATTATAAAGATTTATATATACTCAGTATATATTAATCATATATTTATACTACTTTTTTATAAAAATAATAGATAATACAATAACAATATACAAATTTTTCCGTCCCTACTTTTTATTGTTTCATTGAAACTATCAACAACCTATATTGAATAACTATAAAATTAAATGCTTTGAATAAAAATATAGAAAAATAACTAATAAATTTGGTCCAACACTTTCAAGTTTCAAGTGGCATCAAGAACACAACCTCATAATAACACAAGTTCCTTAAAAACACAGCCACGTGTTGATTATGTGAGTGAGTCCCACCGCATTTAAAGAACAATTCAGAAAAAGCTTCACCCCTCAACTCATATTCAATCCCACGTTTCACTTTTTGAACAGCTTCATCAGAGAAAATGTGGGGCCCACTCAACTATAATATAATACTTACGTGTCAACATCTCATGCTTACTCTTTTGTTTCAAGATTCACACATGCAAAACTAGAGATTCGTGGGGCATAACAAATCTTTAACCACGTGTCCTTAAAACACTTCTTAACATGTCCCATTATCTAATGACATGTGTCCTTTTCTTAATTTCACAAAATACAAAACACATTATTAGGAAAGAAAAAATAGTACTTTAGGCCTGAATTTTTGGTCTTGTATATTATTATACTTCACTATTTCCATATATTTTTTTATTTATATAGAGAGGGAAAAAGATGTATGTACTGATAGTGTATAAGTTTTATACACTATTATTGCATCATTCACCATTGATATTTAACAATCTTTGACTTTTTAGAAAAAATAATCAAAATGAATGATGAATAATATAGTGTTTGTGTATAGATTTTTACATTAACATTAATATACATTTTACCCTTATACATCTAAGTTTTACTATACTTTTTTGTACTACCAATAACATTAATATATATGATTGCCTCTCCCACAGGTCTAACAATGAGGGAAACATCAAAATATATGAAACTTTTGAAAACCTCATCTTTGTCTCCCATATGAAATCCATAATTGGATTATCCCAATTCTCAACCACTCATATATTCACCAAGATTTTCCACTTTGTCCTTTTATATAGATGTTACATCACTACCTTTACTTTTTTGGACATGACACAAACATCACCAATTTTGAGTGGCCTATTGATTTACCCTCCTATTTATAACATTCTTACAACTTCTCCACTATCAACATCTATTTCAAATTTCAATATTAGATGTTTGATTCTAGATGTCACAAATTATATCTCTTTAGAATAAAAAATATTCAATTCCACACATATAATTCACTTACACATCTTGTAATCCAAAATAATGTAATAATAATGTACAAAGTACAAACATTATGATCCAATGCTATGCTCTAAAGTTCTTCATGTACTTCTCTATTTGGAAATTAAAATTAAAATAGTTAGTGATAATCAATGAGTTAAGGGTGTTTAGCTTAATGGTAATAACTCATGAGAATAATGATTATTTGTTCCCGAGATCATGAGTTTGAGTTGTAAAAGACTCTTTTTTGTATGGAATAAAATACTACAAGAATATTTAAGTTGGTGTATGACATACTTAATATATTCATGAATCTGGAAGGTTGTATGTCAGAATTAGGAGATTAGATTAACTTCTCTTTATAAGGGTGTTTGGCCAGAGAATCATTATTGCATAATTGTGCCAGATAATCTTAGACAAATAGTTGTTAGAAATATGGACCCATGTTAGTCATGGACCAATATGAATCCAAACCATTAGTTTTGAAGAAACTTGGATGAAAACCAAAAAAGTAAAATGATACAAATAACCAAAATAAAAAGGCCAGGTGTCATATATTTTATGTCTAGGAATAAATGCACATATAAGTTAAGAATATAATATCTATAAAGATTTTATACACAATTCATACATTATTCAACATCCATTTGTATTACTTTTTTGACGAGTAAATAATGATTAAAAAAAAATGTTGTAGTGTATAAAACTTTCAAGTTGTCTAGTGTATTATTTTTTTTCTCATAAAGTTAACTATATAATTAGACATTGACAGATACAAAGGCTATATATTGAAAGTTGAAGTTTAGAAGAAAAAAAATAGATTCTATAAGTATCACATTATATATCTAGTTTAAAGCACTAGATATATTATTCTATGTGACATAATGAAATAACATGATTAAGCTACTATATGCTTGACTCTAATTCAACATATTACACTTCAGAAAATCAAGATCCTTAATTAAACAGGCATCTTCCTCAAAAGTTGTCCTTGCATATAACTGAAAAAAAAATCAACAATTTAGAACAAATAAATATCATAGTTAAATATAAATTCAGAACTATAGAGAAAGTGCTATCAATAAAAAGAGTTATAAAATGATTTAATGATGAGGGTAAAAAGTTAAAGTAAAAATGGTTGAAGATTCGAGTCTCACCAACAACAAATACTAACATTTATTCATTAAATAAATAAAGGGAAGAGGTTGGAATACCTCTTTATGTAATAGTAGCAGAAATCAGCTAAGATAAAAGATTGAACAATCTCTGCTACAAAACCTACTGTGAACCAAAAAAAGCCACTCCCAATAAGATAAAAGTATGCCCCTCGAGTCTTATAAATCTGCAAATAATTAGAAATCATATTATACATTGTTCCAATAGTCTTATAAATGGGACATAAAAATTTGAGAATTAAGCAAATTTGAGTATTAAGGTTCCATCTCAAAACCAATTGGCAATGAAAGGAGTAGTCCAACAGGTATTTAAATCATCCCCAAGATAATGAGGTAGGCGATATAGGACTTACTTCCTAACACTGAAGTATTGAATCATAAGCCCAAGTATGGATGATTAAGGACATGGGTCCCTTGCTTAAAAATAAGTGTTTATTAAATATTATTTAATGATATATTTTTCATTCTTTTAAATAAATATTTATATGATATATTTGTCAATCCTTCCAAGTATCTTAGTACAATTTCATTGTCTAAAATAAAGTACATCATTTATTGTATATTTTTTCTTTACATAAAAAACAGTCATATATATTATTTTAGTTAAATTAAGCTTTAGATAATTATTTACATTAGAAATTAGTTATTTTATTTTTACTTATCATGTGTTAAATTTTATACCCCAACTATTTTTTTCCTATTATAATAATAGAAATAAAGACTCCAAAGTATATAATGATATAGTTCTATGATTAAGTATGAAATGATATTTAGGCTAAATGTTGCTTATTTATGTCCTTTATAATGTAATTTTGTGAGTAAGGTCAAAGAAGAAGAAAATTTCTTTGGATTAGTTTCCGAGTTATTTTTTGAAGAACAATGAGAAAGTAAAAACTTGAGAGTTATAAAATATATTATAAAATTACTATTAATTCTTCACTTTTATTTCATTCTACTTCAAAAACCAAGTCACAAACAACTTTCGACTTTCCTCACCAAAATTACTACTTATGGTGTTTGATTACATTTTCTTCTTTCTTATACAATTCTTTGTTGAACATCTTAGTTTAGAGAAATTAAGTAAAATAGCTTCATTAAAATTTTGTAATCATTCTTTTGGTTGTTGCATATAAATGTTGTATTTTCTTTCCTTATTTCTTTCTTCTTAAAAAAATGAGAAGTTCTACTAAATCAAAAACCAATAAAATTTAATTTCACCTGAATGAGCCAATGAGCCAATCCAAGGAATTTTGAAACACCAAGAGCAAATACATATTTTCCTGTGAATGTTTCAATCATCTGGAAAGTGGAAACATATAAACATTATATAATTTTCTCATAGAGAATGTGCAAAAAAGAGAAAAAAAATATATATATATTCTAATAGTGTATGAGTTTTATACATTATCACTATTTCATCCACCATTCATATTATATAATCATTAACTTTTCAAAATATTTAGTCATAATGAATGGTGGATGATATAATGGCTGTGTATAAATCTTTACAATAACAATGCATAAATATTACACTCTTAAAAAAAAAATAATGTTAGAACAAAATGTATGAAGACCTAATTATACCTTTGCATTTTGCATATAACGAAGTTGAGGGAGAACTGAAATTGCTTCCAAATACACAGAGAATGCCCAAAGTGCTCGAGAGAAGTGACTTTGAATTGTAGTAGGGTGTATTAGAATTGCAATGATTGCACAAGGCACCACCTAGAACACAGTTAATGGAAGATGTTAATGTTATTCACATGTATCATCACATCGGAGGCAATCATGTTTAAGTCAGGAATATCTATAGGTATGTGAGACTAACTCTTCCGACAGATATTTTCTTCACCTATAAACTCGGTCATTTAGGATATACTAATCTTGAAATTTCCATAATAATAGTACTAGTCTTATGAAATGTATTCAATATATTAGGCTTTTCAAGTCACAAAAAGAAATAATCAACTGAATTTTTCATATAAAACAACCATATATACAAATTAGACATAATATATTGATAGAAGCAAGGAATCAATTATGCTCTAAAATCATAGAACAAAAAAAATGTAGAAGTGAGAATATTTACCACAAAGGAGAGTCTAAGATTATCCAACTCCTTTATATATGAGGATTTCAACTTGAATCTTATCATCCATATAACCAATAATACCGAGACTAGAGATGTGAAATCTAGCCAAGTGTGAAGGTTAGCTTCAATGGAGATGCTACAAGTTAACCTTGCTGCTAGGAATAAAGCCATGAGTTCTTGTGTCTTGAGTGATACACCTGAAAAAGGCAATGAAATTTCCTTTATAGACTTTATAGTATAATAATATCATTCATTTATAACACTAAAATTCATACTAATGTATGCAATTGTAAACACAATGGTAAGTTTACAAATTAAGTAATGATGGTTATGTATTTAAGATAAATTGTTACTTGATGCTTATTATAAGATAGCAGATTTCGCTAAGGGAGCCCAATTTCCGATAGCAAATCATAGAGAATAAAAGTTAAGGATTTATTGCTAGAGGATTTCGTTATGCTAAATCTTAGCAAGTGGTCTTCGCTCAGTTAGAATCAAAACTCATTAATCGATTAGTTCAGCTTTTCACTTTCATTTTATATTGTAACTCTATTTTTTCTGATCAATGAAAATTAATGTGATTTTACACTCACATCCTTAAAAAATACTATACATTAAAAGGTAAAGAAAAATCTTCGTTCATGCAAAACTTATCAAGCATATAGTAATACTTAATTAGAGTTTCCATCAGGATGTAAATAGATAACATATGTTATCCCATCACCTATGCCATTTTTTTTATCAGAAATAAAATCCTACCCTATTAGTTATAAATGTGGCACATAATTGTGATACACGGATGATAATATCACTTTTCATTTGTATTACGATTTTTAAAGAGTCAATGATAACCACATGTTGATCATAGATAATATAATGACAAAATATAAAACTCTTAGACGGTTAGTGTATATTCTTTTTCTGATGTACGATACCATTTAAATTAACCTATTGATATATACAATACCCTATTTTTAATGTCTTCTATTCACATTTGACCTATCACCTCTTCTCTACTACTGGTTTTGGTTTGCTTCCTCCCACACCTCACTCAAAAACTATATTTTTCTTATGTTTCCAAATCCTTTTGTAATTGTGATGTAATAATATAAATGATCGAAATATCCATACAAATATTCTGCATATATATAATATATATAATTTATAAATCTGTGATTGCAGATCTAGATCACATGTATATGTATCTTGAATTCAAAATATCTTAGAATGTGGTGTCGATTACATGAATCGAACAACGATATGATTTTCTTTCATAGATCATTAGAGGAAAAGGTAATATAAGTATAAAATTGTTAGAATAATAAACCCAGTTTCCAACCTATTTGTAATATACCTTCCTTTATACAATTTTGTTATAGAAAAGAAAACAATATTCCTTAGATTTCAAACATCAAAAGCAATCAGAAATATCAAAAACATGAAAACTGAACAACAAAATCAAAAACCCATTAGTATAAAGGAAAAAAGAAAAGTACCAGAACATGTTTTGTGCCTGAAGAGCTTGTATAAAAGGACAATAGTCCCAGCAATATATACTGCTTCAGATGCAACAAAGAAATAACTCTTATCTTTGACAATAATGTCTAGAATCACCAAAGCAAAAAGAGCAAACAAGATCCCCAAAAATATCTTCACTTTCAAAGATTTCTTGCTCAACCATCCAATCAAAACATTCACTAAGGAATTACCCTTCTTTGTTCCCATAGTGTGTATACCACAGATTTTTCTTTCTTTCAAACAACCCTTTTGACTTATGAGGAGACAACAAAATAGAGCATGCAGTGACAGGTTTAATATTTACCCAGCTCACTTATCTCAAACGGTGTCTTACTTCGTGTCTCACGCCAATCAAAGTGTTAATTTCTATAGATTTTTTTGTTTTTTAAATTTTTCTTCTAGTCATGTGTCAATATGTGATTAGACTGAGACATAAAATGTGACACAGTTGGAATCCTCGTCTATTTAATATTACGTTCTAATCAAATTTTGTTATGATATGACTTTTACTATTGGCCCTTCCATTATTAAGGAATTGTGTAAGAAAGGAAAAATAATTACAGTTGATATATGACTCAATCAAATATTACTTAATTGATTAATGATTTAAAATTAAATTAGAGATGAAGAAGTTAGTAGAACATGAAATATGTAAGAATTTCTTGTAATTAAGCAATCAAGGAGTATCTTGTTTTGGAAGTAAAATAATATTTTTCCCTCTAAAAACATAATAAAGAAGGTCAAAACAAATTAAGGAAAAGATTGTCATTTGTTTGACTTCAATATTTTTTACTATGTTATTATAGTGAGATGATAAAGAAATATTTAGAGCATAATATTTTTAATGAACATTATGACATCATTCAATTTATATAACTTATCTCATATAAAGATCTAATTGTTATTGTTATACTCATTGTTTTTTTTAAAGTGATCTTCTATTTTTATATAAGGAATTTTACATTTTCAAAGTAGAATTTATTGTCTTTAGGGAAAAGTGTACACAAATCATCTCATAAATATTTTGACTTTTGAAAATAGTCAAGATAAATTTTTTTATATAATAACCCGTTAAACTTTATTTCTTGATAAAATTGGTATTGCTCAAATATAATGTTAAATTATTAATACACTAATAAAGAAAAATGTAATATGAGACTCACAATAGTGACAATGCATATTAGTTAATGTCAATGGCTGGAGGAAACCATAGTGAGATACATATTTATTAAAAAGAAGATGATAAATAATTTGAAGAGTTAAAGAGGACAATACAATAATATTAATATATAAAAAAATTAAAAGTGAATAATAATGACATGACCGTGAGGGTCAATAGAAAATACATGAATGATGATTTTCAGTGTTAAATTTAACATTATCTTCCGACTAATTTCACTAATAATTAAATTTTAAGAGATAATTAAGAAGAAAAATAATTAATAATAACTACTTGTAAAATGGATAGGTGTTTTTATGAACGTTTCTCTTGTCTTTATTTATCCATCCTTTGATTTTAAGCTATAAAAAATAGATCTATTTTCTAATTGAAGATAGAGAGTATATTTATAATATTAAAAATAAAATATCTCTTCACAGGGGGAGATAATTTATTTCTTAACTATACTCTGACATGTGTCTTATTTTTTTTCTTATAAAAAAAATTCAATGTAAAATATATTATAAACAAAAATATAAGACACATATCAAATACCGAGTGAATTTAAGAAAATAAATTATCTCATTATATGATAATACATTTTATTCTCTATAATAATATAGTATCTTTTTGAACAATAAAAATATTTGATCAATTTTATTGACGTGTTTTTTTCTGACATAATTTTTGGCATTGACGTGTTTATGATAAGAATGACAAAGAGAAACATTAAATATTTATTAATAAATCATTATGTTTAAATAATAAATATTTATTGAAAAACCAATCATCAATGAAATATTTACACTAAAATATGAGATATTAAAAAAACAATCAATAAGTCAATTATGAATCTTCAAAATCTCTTTTCCAATTTTTTTATTGGGAAATTACTTTAAAATTGTTGATATGATGTTACACATCTAAATATAATTAATTTAAAAAGGAGAAATACTATTTTTGGGAAAAGATTTTTATGACAAAATATTGTTTTATAAAATCTTATCAATTATTACAAGGAAATCTTCCCAAATCCCAATTAGTTATATATAGCACATATATATTATTTATATACACAATTTTAGTTTTTATTAAAATTTATCAATAGTAGAGATTGTGATGTTGATGTATTTTTTTTGTAACCATTATTTGGCCATATCTGAAGATGAGCTTTCTGCAAGTTTACTGCCTGTGCCATTTGAAATCTAGTAATATTTTGCTAGGTTAGGCTTACACTCGTAAGGAGAGTCTAATCTAAAAAACTAGTCTATTAGGTGGAAGAGTCTCATGACTTAAGTATCATATTGAGTTTATTATTCTACCCAATGTGGGACTCCTAACATTGTTGTCCCTTTAAGGGTCTTTCACTCTATCGGCAATGACCAGATGGTAGCCATTTTTCTTTTGGCGGCTTCACTCACCATTATTCAGTAATATACCTTAATCCAGTCTATAGGTAGCCCTTTCCGTGCAATGAAAACATCAATTGTTAGGACTTAAGCACATGAGGAGAGGTCAACCCAAAAGACTAGTGTATTAGGTGGGAGTTGTGAAGGCCTTATAGCTTAGGTATCACGTTGAGTTTATTATTTTATTCAATGTAGGACTCCTAATGATAAACTATTTAAATAAATAAAAGCTACAAAGGAGATAACTTAAAAGTAGTGGAAGCTTAAAAGTAGGGGTGAGGTGAGACGGGTAGGGACGAATTAAACATGTCTTTCACCCGTCCTTAAATATTAATCGAGTCAATTTTGAACTCGAATCTGTCACTAATTAGAATGAGACGTATGATGAACGAGTCCAAAATAAGACAGGTCAAGATAGGGACGAGTCAGAGTTGGAAAATGACAAAATGACAAACTTAGATTTTGTATCAAATTTTTAATCATGCACGATAAAAATTATCACAATTTGTATATAAACTCAACTAAAATCTGCATCGCACACACATCAGTATATAAACTACAAAGTGTAATTACACCTTTCAAATTAAAAATTATCTCAATTATATGACTGCAAATTATAGAGACATTGAAAATTTCAGAACAATTTAAACTGTCAAGTGTCAACATAAAATGAAATGTTCTTGTAAATGATAAAAAACACATGAGAACTGAAATGACAACATGTCAATACTCAAAAGTTCACACAAAAATGAATACAATAACTAATAGCTCATGTAGAGAGTAACTCTCTAATGATGTTGTACTTACGATGTATGTGCCGTTTCTTACCGTTATAAAAGCAATTCTCAATATTTTGCGATAGTCGTGATACTATTACAATGAATCAACACAACTGGGATCAATTTTTCTGATAAGGGAATTTCTGCAAACAAACTTCTCAGCCAACTTGCTTCTTCACTAGTTGTTGCTAGTGCTATAATCTCAACTTCCATGGTGGGTTAAGCTAAAATAGTTTGTTTCTTGTTAGACTCTAGATAATTCATCTCATTATATATAGCTTCTTGCTATAAATCAACATCCAAAGAAGTCAAAACTTCTTGTAGGGTTGATGGATTATCCTCAAATATATAGACCATATAATCAGGTCTATATTCTCTAGCAGTTATTGCTCTCTTACTTCTTTTAGGTTCTATTTCAAACATTTCATTTTCTATCATTATCTCTAATCACAAATATGTGACTAGTTGATGTGCCTCCACTATTCCTCAATTTAAAAAGGAATTTCTCTTCATTGAAATCAACATCGTTAGACTCAATGATCATTTTTGTGTTAAGGTCGTAAAACTTGTACGTCCTGCTATTTACAACATACCCAACGAATACACATTCATAGGCTCTGTGAGTTTAACTCTCTAAGGGCATATCATCATAAATGATTTTATGAACAATTTTATGTATCTCAATGATTAAGACTACTGTTTTATTATCAGTCATATGATACTTGATGTAGTGACTAACATCACTGTTTTTTTTTCACCTTCCTCAGTATCACATTTCTTTCTTTCTCAAGTACTTACCAAATTAATTTGGAATACTTATATGACTGTAATAATTATAGAGATCATCAGACACCCATTCAAAATGAAATTCTTACATCGATAATTATTTTCATTCCAGATAGCTATATAAATAGCTAGTTTATCCTTATCCTCTTTTTCTTCAGCTTTTTTTGGCACCACTAGGACAATTTTTCTCATAGTGAAATGGTTTGCTAAGGTCAAAGTTGTTAGGTGTAGTAATATTATCTATGAATGTCATTGCAGTAGAAACGTCTTAAAATTGTTGTTACCGTAGCTTACAACAATTATAAATGATACGAAATAATACTTATTGGCTGAGGCACGACCAGGTCGCTCTCTTTAAGACGTTTCGTGACACTACAAAAAATGTGCAAACAGACTATCAACCACGCCGTCCCCAAGATAAAACAGCTCAGATCTCCGTTGTCAAATTCTTACTGCATTGTAAAAGCCGATCTCGAATACACCCACCACAATATGGCTACGAGTGTCAATTCTTGAAATTCCCACAATATGGCTAACAATGTCAATTCTCAAAATTCCCACGATATGGCTACCTGTGCCAACTCTTTTCCCACAATACTGACCACTAGTGTCATTTCTCAAAATGCCCAAAATATGGCTCTTTGTACTAATTCTTTTCCCTCAATACTGACTACCAGTATTAGTTCTCGAAATTCACACAATTTGGCCACCTGTGCCAATTTCTTTCCCTCAATATTAACTATAGTGTCAGTTCTCGAAATACCCAACATTTGGTTGTCTGTGCCAATTCTTATTGTTATGGAAAGAAAGGGAGAGAAGTTTGCCGGAAATGTATCGGCAAAAAATATGAGAGAGAAAGAAAGAGTTGAATTAAAATGCATTCAACTTGGGACGAGAAAATATGAAGGGGGAACTTCTATTTATAACTTGAGATTTTTTCCAAGTTTCTCATCTCTCCAACGTGGGACTTGGGAGTAATTTTCTTTAAAAACTATTCTATGTGGGACTTGGAAAATTTTGAGATTTCACAATCACAAAGAAGTTCCAACATAATGGAATTATATGTCTAAAACCCGAATTCCATGTTATTCATAGAATAAACATGGATCAAATGAAAAAAACAAGATCATGTATGATATATAAATAGCAAGAAAACTAGCCAATATTTCAACATTGCACAATAAATTCAACATATTACACATCAAAAATTCAAGATTCTTAAACAGACATCTTCCTCAAAAGTTGTCCTTGCATGAAACTGAAAAATAAACAATGCACAATAAATAAATATGATAGTAAAAAATATAAATTCTAAACTATGAAGAAAGTGACATCAATGAAGGGAAGAGATTGGATTACCTCTTAATATAATAGTAGCAAAAATCGACTAAGATAAATGATTCAACCAACTGTGAAAAAACAGATATCGATAACCATGTATAACCATTCCCAATAAAAAATAAGTATAACCCTCGAGTCTCATAAATCTGCAAAAAGAAATAGAAATTAAATTATACATTGTTCCAAAAGCCTTATAAATGGGACTTAAAAATATTCCACAATTAAGCAAAAGTTTGAGAATGAGAAAGAATATTAAGGGCACCCCATCCCAAAAATAAGTGTTTACTACATGTTATTTATATTAATATATTTTTCACTCTTTTAAAATTTTATATCATTTCTTATTGGGTTTAAAGTTAAATAGGTTTTCATGGTACACTTTTTGTACTACTTTATATGACATTTTTTTATCCTTCCAAATTTACGTAAAAAAACCCAGACCCCATTTTTTCATGTTTACATTCTAATGTAGTTCTATGAGTAAGTGATTGAATATGTCAGTACGAAGAAAGAAAAAAAATTATTTTTTTGTGTAAATACTTCTATTTGTAAAGTCCTATTTAGGGGAAATATTTTTTTGAGTAAAGATCTCTATATCTCTATCTTCAAATGTGTGTACCAATTTGGTCTATAGGAAAATAAAAATCTTAAAATGATTCAAAAAATATCAAACGTTAATCAAATTAGTTGTTTTTAATATTTTTTATGAACTATAATATTAACTATTTTTACTCACATTTATAATCTTTGAGTAACATATTAGATTTTTACTTTTTCCGAAATCATATTGGTAGATGCGAAAGTGAATATAACTCTATTTTTTTTCATGTCCATTGTAATGTAGTTCTATGAGTAAATATAACTCTATTTTTGTGACCTGAGAAGTTGTATGAAATAAAGCAAATTAAAAATTAATCTCACCCGCATAAGCCAATGAGCCATTCCAAAGAATTTTGAAACACCAAGAGCAAATACATATTTTCCTGTCAAGGTTTCAACCATCTGGAAAATGGAAACATACAGACATTATATATTTTTTTCTCTATAGTAGTGTTGGATCCTCAGAAAGATTAAAAGATTAAGAGTTCGATTTTATTGAGTAACAAAAGGATAATCATGCCCCCAAAAAAAATTAGTTATTCATATAGTGTCCTTAATAGAACCCAAAAAATTTACGAGGTAGGACAAAATTATACCTTTGCATTCTGCATATAACGAATTTGAGGGACAACCGAAACTGCTTCCAAATAAGTAGAGAATGCCCAAAGGACTCTACCAATTCGAGTATGAATTGTAGAAGGGTGTATTAGAACTGCAAGGATTGCACAAGGCACCACCTACAAAACAATTAATGGAAGATGTTTGGGTTCTGGGTATGATTTCATCTCAAAATCAATTCATAATTAGATGAATAACTCAATCGATCAGTAATGTGAAACTTACTTCTCGAAATGACCTAATAAAAATCATTATTTTATGCTACCATAGACTTTTATAAAAATGATGAACAAAACTTTGAGCATAGAGTAGTCCTAGTAAGTCAAGACACTGGACAAAATATTTATATACCTTGGTATTGTTAAATTTCTATATTCTAAAATTTATACATTCCATTGAAATTTAATTGTTGGTTTTGGCTTTCTCAAAATTTTCATCTTTGATGTAAAATTGTTATTTAGTGATCAATTAATGAGTTATATGTTCAAATCCTGAAAACAGCTTATCAACTTTTTAGTATATCTATTCTTCCAAAACCCAATTAAGTAGGAGCTTCAACATTATGCAACCATCCTTTTTTATGTTTTTAGAGCCATTCAAGTACTTGAACAATTTTTTTGCAATTTTTATATTATATTTCAATTTTCAAGTACTTCAACTTTTCAACTATAGGCTCACTTAAGTAGTTTTAGAGTTGGATTTTGGAGAGAAATGAAAGGCTTTGAGCTATGAAATACACTTGAGATAACTCACAAGCCTTCTCTTTCTCTTCCTTCCCCACCAAAATCCAAGTTCCAAACAAACCCTAAGGATACTGCCGATCTAGGAATTTGGATGATGATAGTATCTTAGGGAAAAATGTAAAAAATGTCAATTCAATGCCCAAAACTCCTATTAAATGGATTAACTCGAAAGGGTAAATGCACATAATCTCGAAAACAAAAATATTATTTTCAGGATTTAAAGAAATGACATCAGATCACAAGACAAACGAGTTTAATGTTGCACTAAAACTCGACTGCTTACTGAAAAAAGTTTAGAAGTGAGAATATTTACCACATAAGACAATGGAAGAGTATCCAGGTCCTTTAAATATGATGATTTCAACCTGAATCTTATCATCCATATAACCAATAATACTGACACTAGAGATGTGAGATCAAGCAAAGTGTGAATGCTAACTCCAAGGATAGTGCTACAAATTAACCTTACTACTAGGAATAAAGCCATGAGTTCCTGTGTCTTAAGGGATACACCTAAAACAGCAATGAAATTCTGATTTTAGACTTTATAGTATAAAATAATATCATTCATTTATAACACATCAATTCATAATAACATTGATACAAAATGAGGTATTTAAATGTTGTTATAGTAATAATACTCAATAAGATGTATATAGAATAACATCTGTTAGCCCATAACCTTATGCCACTTTTTTATTTGTCAAGAAATAAAGTTAATGTGTATTAATTATTGATCACTTAAAATAACACATATTAGAAGTGGCGCATGATTGTAATCTAAGGCTTCATTCCATTCTTAAATATATTAAAATATCAAATATTTGAATCTTAATAACGATACTTATCGGAAGAAGCAGTTACATATTCCTAAGACTAATTCTTTACCCATAGGTGAGAAGATACTATTAGTTATACAAAAAAACATGATTATGATGCAGTGGAAATAAATCATTGAATATTATCCAATATAGCCTATGAAGCTCATATATTATATCTCATATTCATATCCATACGTTAAGTTAATATTTTTTATTCGATAAATTTTCTGATATTACTCATATATACCTTTGAACATTTTTAAATGTGATCTCATTTTACTATACAAAATATTGGATTGACACTCCCGTTTATAATATATTTGCTTATAAAAAAACAAGAATAAAATAAACCCACCTTCCAACCTATTTATAATTATTTATTTTCTCATACAATCTTGTTAAAAGACCTATCCATTTTCATGTCCCCTACAATTTTGTTATACAAAATAAAATAATAAACCCTAGGTTTTCAAATATCAAAAGCAATCATCAGAAATATAAAAGACATGAAAACTAAAAAACATCAAAAACCCATTAGTATAAAGGAAAAAAGAAAAATACCAGAACATGTCTTCTGTCTGAAAAGCTTGTATAAGAGGACAAGAGTCCCAGAAATATAGGCTGTTTCAGAGAGTAAGAAAAAATATCTGATATCATCTATAGTTAAGTGTAGAATCACCAAAACACAATGAGCAAGGAACAACCCTAAAAATATCTTCACTTTCATAGATTTTTTGCTCAACCATGCAATCAAAACATTCACTAGGGCATTACTCTTCTTTGTTCCCATTGTGTATACCACAAATAGAACAAAAGATCATGCAGTGGAAGGTGAGATATTATGTGTGAAACAAATTTTCTTGCTATGGTTATGGCTTTGACTATTGATCCTTTTATACTCTTTTTTGTTTGAGAAAAGATAAAGATAGGTATGTGACAAAAGATATGATAATGGATTTTTTTCTATTGTATGATATAAGAAAGGAAAGAAAAATAGAGAAATATTTGTTTTTTTCTCTTTTATTATTGGGTAGAAAATGAGATCAGAGAAATGATAATAGTTTTTTAATGTAAAAAATATCATTGAAAAGGAATATAAGATTAAAAAGTTGTTATTTTTTGTAGTTGGTAAAAAATTAACATATTTAAATATTGCCCTATATACTTTTTTTCTTCTAAATTAATATATTTAATATAAATTAAATATATTTATTCTAAATTACTAAAGATATTATGGAAATCATTAACTTAGAATATAATTATGGTTTTAAAATTTATGCACTGACAGCGTAAAGTTTTTTACACTGTCAGTGCATCATCTATCATTGATTTGTATTACTTTTATTTGATAGTTAATAGTGGTTAAGAAATCAATGGTGAGTAATTCACTGACAAAAAAATACTTATACTGTCGATGTATACATATTAAACTGTATAATTATTTCTCCAAATAAAAGCAACAGAAGAGCAACCAAATTTGATGTTTTCATAATTAAATTTTATATGCAAATTTATAAATGATCAATTTATTCTAGTTAATGTATACTAATACCTTTCGAAGTTGAACTTAAAATATACTTATTATACGTTTTTTTGTTTGAAAGATTACACTCATCTCCCTTCGAAATAGTTAGTGTAATGTATGTAAATTAAAAATAGTTTGTATAAATACGAAAAAAACAAAAAAGAGGGTGCTTCTAGGGGGTAGTCGTGTATATAATATACTCTAGTTTTTATTTATCTTTTATACACTTTAGTCATATAATCTCTTAATAAAGAGAAATTTTTTGCATGGAGACTCATATAATACATCACATTTGAATGCAGGTGTATTTTATATTGTTTGGAAACAAGTGTACTTTAATATGTTGACAAAGTTTTATTGATTGTCTTTACATACATATGTCTCAAATAGAGATTACCTCAACAAGTGTACTTTCTCTAATAGAGATTACCTCAACAAGTGTTTCTCTAATATAGTAATCATCATAAACTCTCAAATAAAAGTAATACAAATCAATTATGAATAATGTGTCGATAGTGTAAAATACTTGACACTAATAATGCATAAATATTAAACTATAAATATTTACATTATTACATTCATATATTAAAATTCAAAGACTCACAAGTAATCATGCACCCTCTATATTTTTTTTCTGTCCTTCATCACACACTAATAAATATATAAAAACTCTAAAAATCATTATTTCATAAACAAAACCATACACACAACCACATAATCATTACTACATAAACTAACTGAATAAAATAATTACACTCATAAGCTTTTTTCTATACAACTCTATAGGATGCTTCAAAGTTCATGTCTCATAATTTGTGACATTATCACACAAAATGAAACACATTACAACATTGGATAAATAAATCACTATATGTACCTAGCATCATAGGCTTCAAAACTGTTATAACTACTTATTGATCTTTAATTTACTAAAGTTCTATTCAGTATTCACATACTAAAGAAACATACAACAGAAAAAACAAAGTACTGGTGAATTATAAGTAACTAACAAAGGTGGTGGCCATTTACATGTTCCTAAGGGTGCAGGCTATCGAGCCAAGGCGCAAAGCTCACGACCCGTAAATCGTGTTGCTGTACATGATTTAGCTGTTTTCATATTCACTTCGGCAGCGCCTTTTTCCTCAAGCTCACCTGAAAAAAGAAGGGCTGTAATTGGTATTGATCATTAACCAGCTGATGTAGAATGTGTGAGTAAGTATTTAGAACAGTAATCACAAAGGTACTTCTTTGGCAAGGTACTACCCTGTATATAATACTAAGTAACAACAATGATTAAGCAGTACTATGCAAATAAGAAATACACCAGGAACTTCAGTATCCAATGTCCTTAAATTAATGCCAGGGTAGGGCTGGAATTGAGCCGAACCGAGTCGAACCAAAGCGCAACTCGGTTTAGCTTGATAAAGATTTGCTCAGCTCGAAACTCAACTCGAATTCGATACAAGTTATTTTTTTAGCTCGAGTTCGGCTCGGTTAACGTTCACGAACTGTTCGGTTTAGTTCGAATGGTTCATTTGGATAACTCAAATAACTAATTCAATTTAACTTTGAGTCAGTTCATGAACCTAACGAGTCGAACTGTTGGGAACAAGCGAACAATCAAATAGTAAAGAGTATAGAGACAAGAGAATAACACAAGAGATTTGGTAACGAGGTTCGGCCAATTGTGCCTACGTCCCCGAGAGCGTTGAGTGGCTACCACTATATATTATTAGAGAATAAGGATTAGTGTTTTACTATTCTTCTCCTTGTTACATTAGGTTTACATAACATCAATATATATAGCCCTCTACCCCAACCCCTTTACATCAGCCCAAGCTCATAATTTGTATTGTTGTTATCTAGAGATATGAGTCATTGCACAACACTTAGAATAATGTAAATATAAAATGATATTAATAATGTAAATACATTTTATAATGTCAATAAATCTTCTCTTAATAATTACTACGTAAGTCATATATAGAATGATATAATTATGTAATAGAGAAAGAGAAAATTATATTGATAATGCAAAAAAACTAAACTCATAAACTAATCTGCATAAAAGATAAGTAATGTTTTAAGTTATTCTCTATTTATATATTATTTTTAGTATTATATTTATTTTATAATCATTTTGTTTTTTTTTTTTTGCTAGTTAGTTACTATTTTTAATTAAATTTTGTTTGAATAACTAACATTTTTATCTTTATTATATATCATTAGTTTTCTAAGATTGAATTATTTATCTGTTACATAATTATGAAATAGATATGATTGAGTTTTAGTTTTAATAGTCATTTGATTTTTAAATCGTTGTTCTGAATATTGAATAGCATTTATAGTAATAATATATTAATAACATTTCTCCGATGTAAATTTAATATTCATAATTGCATATATGTAACTGTGTAATCTATAACCAAAGATTAAATATGAAATATATTGGAAACACAATTATCTCAATTCAATTCTTATCATAAAGTTAAAACTAATTGTTAATGGAAGGTTCTAGGCGTCAACAATTATAAGATTCCAATTTTATCAATTCAAATCAAACAAAATAATCTAATCAAATAAAAATCAATATATTTAAAGATTTCTTTCTTTATTATCTTTTAATGTCTTTCAATATATTGGTTAGGTAGACAAATAGAATGAAACTAGATTACAGTTGAAACCAGTGTTGTGAGAACCGGAGTGGACGGTCCGACCAGTCTGACCACTGACCAGACTACAAATCTCTATGGTTTGCGCTCTTAACCGAATGAGAGTTGGACCGCCTCGAACCGAAGAAAGTCTGGTCCGACCATGTTAAACCTGGAAAGTAAACTAGACATTTCACTTAAAAATAAGAAAAAAATGGAACATTACTCTTATATTTTATTTTACTGCGATCCAAAAAAGATAAAAAAATATTACTTCAATATAATTATATATAATTATTAATTACAAATTTTTTTACATGTATATATAACTATATATTTATAGATAAAATTATTAATTATGTATGTAATCACCCGGTCAAACCGAATGGTTTAACTGTTTAAACCATTTAAACCGGTTAAACCTAATACGGGACCTCTCCCGGATTGACATTCGGCTCGGGTTTCACAACATTGGTTGAAACATATAATGAGAAACGGTCATAAATATTAATAGGTCATATTTATGAATCCAATTAGAAATTAAATATTTTCTTTTTGGTACTATTTTTGTTAGTACTATGATACTTAAGATTGATTCCAATGTACGATATCTTTTCATTGAAGTTAATAGGAATTTCGACTTAAGTGTGTATATAAAGTAAAGATTAATGAGTCAAGTTTCTTTACATGAAAAAAATGAGATATCTTATTCATAAAGAAAAAGACTTGCACATTATACTGTAAACCATAATATCTTAGTAAATTTGTTCAAAGTATCTTCAATAACTATTTTTTCAGACAATAGTTGAAGAAATATTTAAGGGTATAATAGTACACATGCTTGTTTTCTTTCTCATCAAAACTTAGCGGCTAAGTTCCTAGACAAAATAGCACCTCAAAGTCCACATGCTTGAGTACATAAATTATAATTCATGAAACAATATATTGTAAATAACACAACACAACAAAGAACAAATTATTCACTATTTTTTATTATATTTAGTTGTTTCATATGGCAATGCATATCTCTTGTTTGAGAAAATAGTAATTCGTTTAAAAATAAAATTCTATAAGCAAAATAACATATGCACATAAAGAAAAAACTAACCTACGTATAATGTTTCAAGGAAGACAATTCACTCTGGAGTAAGAATGAATCTACAAAATAAAAAATCAATGAAAAATTAGTAAGAACATATCAGTAAAATAAAAATAGATCTACAAAATATGAACAAATATATAAAATAAGAACATATCTATAAAATAAGAACAAATCCACGAAATTAACAAAAAAATAATGAAGAAGAAGAGAGAAAAATTGTTGAAGAGAAGAAGAGTGGTGAAATGAATGAGTGAAAAAGTAGAGAGAGAATGAGTGGTGAGACATGAAAGAAATATATGGAAGAGGGAGACTCACTTTAGTTTTTGGAGTGAAAAAGTCATCCCAATTTCAAATCTCTTCATTGAGAAAATAGTAATTTTGTTGAAAGAAAAATCTATAAACAAAATAAGAGATGCACATAGAGAAAAAACTAACATACATAAATGTTTCAAGGGAGACAACTCACTCTTGAAATAAAGAACACATTTACAAAATAAATGAAAAAATCATTGAAAAATCAGTAAGAACATATTTAGAAATAAAAGCAGATCTACAAAATATTAACATATCTACCAAATAAGAACATTTCTATGCAATAAACAAACAAAAACAATGAAAAAGAAGAGAGAAAAATTGTTGGAGAGAACAAGAATAAAATGAAGGATAGAAAAGTAGAAAGGAAAATTTTGAATGTTATTAATGAATGTTTTTGATCTTACGTGTGAGGTTGTACATTAAACGATTGAGATATTTTAAGCGAGAATATTTTACATGAGGTAATGACATGTGTTCCTAACTGACATGACAATAATTTTTTTATTATATTGATATTAGATTGGAAAAATAGATAAAAACTAATCTAAAATAAGAATGAAGATCGTTAGTCCCTTTTGTTCCTTATCTTTATGTGTCAAACCAATAGAATATCACCATTTAGTAAGAAAAACAATTCATTTTAAAATAATTTTTTCAAACACAAGTTTTCCATTTCTCATATGTAATCCTCATTTCAAATGACACCCCAAAGGAAATGTTATGTTGGAGTAGATGAATCATGCTTGACAACAAAGACACTATAATTAAGCGATTGTCTCAGCCTTCACCATTGATGGGAATCTACCATATTCGTATCACGTATTGTGTAAGTGAAGTAGATTTGCCAGGAGGATTATAATAGAGGAGATTACCATTTTATGAGATTATCATATCCTCCCTTCATTGAACATACGAGGATATTCATATTGGCAAACAATATCTTCATTTTTATTCGGTCTCACACATTATTTTATAATTTATTACAACTCCTTATGAAATTAGAACAACATCTATTTTTTCTCACAATTACAAATATTATTCTTATTCTTTTTGGGTCCCATAACATCTACCTTTTTTCCCACAACATCTACTGCTCTCCTTTTTCCTTAGTTAAGAATAACCAAGAATTATTTTTATTTAACAACAAAAGTAAAAAATAAGAATGACACAATGAAGAATTGAATAAAAATATTCTTATTTCGTTAAAAACAACTATTGTAATTGCTCTAAGAGCCATAACGAAGAACAAACATGACAAGGTTGCCCAAGGGGTTTTAGTGGGGTAGGGCTTGCTTTCATCAAGAGGCATCATTTGCCTAGTGACACCATTAATTCCTCAACTAATAACAAATTAAATAATATAATTTTTTTAATTGCTGATATTCAATTAGTTTGGCAAAAAGATACATGAAAAAAGTGGGACAAATAATCTTCATTTTCTATAATAAACCTAATTATTGTTTAAAAACACCATCTCATCTTCAAGCAAGGAGCAGCATATGGGCCCATATTGCCTATCCAAGATATCATTAGTTGAAGACATAGTTTAGAAAACAATTTAAGACATGAGTGTCTTGTCCCTAAATCTTCATCTTCAAAGCTATAAGATTTATATATCACTAAATTATGGCCCTCATTCAAATACAAAGGAAATTGAGTGAGACCCACAGATAGGTCAAACTAGGAAATAATGAGTATTCCACTCTTTAACTTCACCCGGATATAATCAGTCTTCCACTCTTTAAATGACCCTTGCACGAGAGCAAATATAGCTTGACCAGTTTTGGACTAGTTATAAGTCCAGCCTTGCCAACCAACATCATCTTCATCCTTGATAGCATCATGAGTACCTAGAACATCCATAAGAAAATTCTGAAGGTACAATACAACATCAAAATTAAACTTCACAAAACAACTCAAATGCTCCGATGAAGCTCAAAGAATTAGGACACAATTGAGAAGGAGGCACATGCAAATGGCCAAGGGCGAACATCAGACACTCATTTAAGGGTAGGTGAAAACCTGCCTTCTAAAAAAGTGTTTCATGTATATAAAATACTCTATAGTCGTCTGAACTGTATCCAGCTCAAATTCGGCCCGTTTATTTAACGAGCTCAATTTTCAGCTCAAGTTCGGCTCATTTGGTTCATGAACCAAGTTTATCGAGCTCAATAACGAGTCGAATTTTGAACGAATACCGAGTTGGTCCGGTTCATTGTCAGCCCTAGTGTCAGGCAATATCTATACATGTAAGAAATGTTAATATACAAGAAACTATCCTTTCAATTTTATCGATCGGTGATACCATAGCTCTTACGATTCCGACCTTGATGACTATGCTTTTTGAGTTCTGATGGTTTCCTTATGTGGAGTAGTGAATGGTTAAGGAGAGAACAGGAAGCACTGTACTTGAACAAGATTATTTATAACAAAAGTTCTTCTGATTACATGTTCACTATTGTTAATCAAATTGTTAAACTCCTTAGGTTTTCGTTTATCATCAAATATGAGACTTTAAACTTTTCAAAGTTCTGCATCCAAGATAAGAAAATCTAGCTCATCATAATGATAATCCACTACCTTGACTATGTCCATAATTCGATTTACTTATTATAGAAGCAAATATTTGTCGTCTGCCGCATACATCTTAAGCATAATTAGAAACCACCGAATACTAGAAAGAAGGTACAAATAGAATCACCTTACAAAGCTTAGTCAACAAAAATATATGGCCACGACTAAAGAATTGATTCACATTCATGCTTCTAAAGACAAACTTGTTCTCGATAAAAAATTAAAAGTGCGCTCTATAACAAGTCTTAAATTATACCTTAGCTGATGAAGGAGGCAAGGAAGCCTTTCTTAACTGTTTAATTTATATGAGATAGTTTGCTATCTCCTCCGGGAGCTTCAACCGGCCTTTTTCGCTTCCTCCATTCTCTGCAGAAAAATTCAACTTTTCCTTTTCTAGTTGTGCCATCCTCAGCCTTTCTCTAAGTATTTCAATTTCTTTATCAATTATTAACTTCTCAGTATGGACTGTATATGACGAATCGTCTCTTGATTCAAAAGGCATAGTTTTGCATCTTGAGTTCGATAACACGGATGACTGAATAGTTGGACCATCAACGCTAGTACTTAATGAAGAGCTGCTGATCTTTTCATTTTCCTCTTCCCTGAGTTCTATGTTTTCGTCTATGACATGGACATCGAGAACATCAGGTTCAGTATCATAAAAGGAGCTATGCAGATTGTAATGTGCTTGATCCTTTTGTTGTGTGTTATTCTCCGGCTCTTCTCCAACTTCGGTATTAATACAAGTCTGAGCAACCATATAACTTGAAAAAATGTTTGATATTTCATCTTCCATAACCATCGGCATGGTGGTGCTTTCTGTTTGTCGTGGATCTTCACGAGTTTCAACCGAAATAGGAGGTCTTTGTCCCCATTCATCAAACAGCACCGTTCGCTTTCCACTTGATCGGTCACTTCCTCTCGTATCCAACTGCCTATACGCCTCAAGTTCCTTTTCCAGAAAGTGATTCTCCATTTCCCTTTTTATAAGGATATCTTGCAGAACATTCATCTCTTCTTCGTCATAGTTGACTCTTTCTTCTATCATCCTCTGGTATTGCCGCATTTCCATTTCCGCCGATGCTTTCTCCTCCTGCAGACGCAATATCATAGCAATGGCTTCGTCAGCGGCAGTAGCAGCTGCAGCTCTCTCCTTCTCTAGCTCAAGGTAAAGAGCAGCATAGGCAGCTTTCTCTTCTTCAAGTGCATTTTCCAACATTTTGATATGAGTCTCTTCATTTCCAACAATATGGACATTGTCTTGCACATTACTCATGAAGTTTTCCGACGAAGATGAATATTTGTCATGTCCTGGTCTATCAACCATCGATCCATTAAATTCATAACAATCACTAGTCTTTTCATCCAAATTATGGCTACTTTCGGCATCTTCAATGTCTAAATAACAGGACGGTAAAACACAGAAAGTTAAAAGCCAATATCCAGCATGCATTAAATGATAAAAATACACATAACAGGTGTTCAATTCAATAAGAATGAAGGTTCGATAACAGAATTTTACGAGCACAACTTTTTCATCTTTTAATCCTTTCCAAAGCCTACGAATATCATTTGTCATTATAATCACAAATGTCGAACTATGTAAGTTTGCAAGAATCATTAATATGCTAACATAGCTGATCGTATTGCAAATTCACATTCACGGTATGTAACTCATATCGTTCAACGAAAATAATTATAACACTTACCGAGTACATTAACTTCTTTCGCTGAAGCATGAGTTCTGCTGGAAATTGGGGCAACATCAGACTGGAGATTATCAGCTGGAACAACTGAAGATAATCTCCCAGGGTCATAATTACCCCTCCTCGTACGCCGAATTCCAGACCTTCGTTTCGGATTCATAATCCTCTTTCCCTTAGCATCGTAACCATTTTCCTTATCAACTACGGAAAGCAAATGTGGGACGGAACATGAACTACAAGATGGCTCATCTTCCACTATTTTGTCACAGGCGTTGCAGGAATGACCCTTCACCCGAACAAGATCAAACGGAAACCTTTTCGCAGCCGTCACTTGAATGGAACATAACTTCCTTGAAGGCCATTCAAAAAGTAATTTGTGAACACAGAAATTGCTATTCCTATATCCAAAACTACCCTTGCAAGGACATGGGAAATAAAGTCCAAAAAATTTGAACAATTTGGAAGCAAAAAAAGCAAAAGCTGATCCACATAGCAAGAAATAAGCTACAACAAGGTCAATAAAAGCTCCAATAAGATCTCCAAAAGTCCAAGAATGAATTTCCTGCAAAGCCATCTTATCTTATCTTTCCCTTGAGAGCTCAAAAAAACAATCACAAGTGCCAAAAAAACCGAACTTTATGAAGACCCACTAAGCAAAATCCAAAATTTTCACCAACCCAGAAATCAAAATCAAAATTGAAAAGTACCCAAAAAGTCAAAAAGCCATATTCACACAGAATTCATATCAAAGTAGATGGTATGAACAACTTAAGAAAACAACAAAAACCCACAATCATGGTGTTGAATAAATCACTAATTCACAATTGCAACCCAATTCCTATTATAGAAGAAGATTAAAGAAGCTTAGCTCAAAAAGAAAACCTGAATTTTGAGATAATTGAGGATAAGAATTAACATGAGTAGGTAACTAGGTGAAAAGATGAGAAAGAAGAATTGTTTTGTTGATTTTGTGAAATGTTCAATGCAACTAACGGAGTTCCAACCGACTTCATTTTTGTTGTCGAGTTGGACAAAGACTGTGACATTTGGCTGCTTCCGTTTCATACAAGGTCTAGGATAAGAGAATAAAAGGTTTTTTGTTTTGTACTAAGAGGTATCCTTCATCCTTTTATCCTCATTTTGGCTCAGAAATTAATTCATTTTAAATTGTGTATTTGTCTTTCTAAATGAGTGTTAGCTAATTGAACACTAGACTCATCCTCGGAATCTAGCAAAACTTTATTCCATTTGACTAACACATTATTGATAGAGAATAAAAAGTATGTAATTACTATTCATGGTTTTATGCATTTTATTCTTCATCCGTCATTCATATTTAATTGATTATTTAAAAAATATAGATGAATAATACATAATGTGATAAATATATATAAATATCTTCATATTTGACATATACATATATATTAATTTTAAAGGATAAATTATAAATAGAAATAGAGCAATGATATTAAACTATTAAATACTGTTATATATTATCGATTGCGTTTCTCGTTATGAATTAATTATTAATAAATAAAGTATTACAATTATTAGGAAGAGGATTTATAGGCAAATAGTATTATTATTTAATTATTTACTTAATAAAGTAAAGTGAGATATAACTCCCCCATTAACTGGTTGTGCAAAAAGGTATGAACTATGAAGGTATATTTTTAATGAATAAAATAAATTGAAGTGTATCCTGATTTAGTGAGAGGTGCCTCTTGATCATGATTGGTGACGCAGAATCCAATGAAATATATTGTAAATCCATTAAAGATTCAATCCTTTTTTATCACAATTCATATATTATACATATCGGATCTATGATTTAGAGGTAGAGTATACAATATAGATTAAAAATAAAGAAGAAAGAAAATTAACTGATTCAAATAAGATAGACAAAGAAACAATTGAATATTTATCTCGGCATCATGAAGTTCCTTAACTTGTATATACACGACATTATAAAATAATTTCCCTCCCCTAAAAAATACTTTGATCCAAAATTAATTGGAAGTGTAGAGCAACATCATTAATATTTAATATCAACAACGTTCCATCCATCTTTTTTATTTATGAGCAGTTAGAGGTTGGAGGCTGGGGTTTGTTTTATTATGATGGCTTCATGAAAAAAGAATGGATATTCTGAAATTATGAACAAATAATACAACAAATTCACCAAAGCATTTACTAATTTCCGAATTTATTTGCTTTTAGATAAACATGTTTTATGACAACTCTACCCTTAACAAGGAAGAAATCATATGACCATATATGGTGAAAAGGGCTCAAAATATTAGAATTGTTTCTCCCTACTCATTATCATATTTTTTTAATTTCCTACATTCATCCCACTGAGTCAATCATGTCCACAATATTCAAATTCGAGACCTTATTTAAGGGGAATCAAACATATACCACTTAAGCCAACATTTTTTGGTATTCATTATCATATTTGTGAATATGTAGTATAAGGGTAAACATTGAAATTTAGGTTGTCCTTTCTTAGATCAAGGTTAGTGTATTGTGTTCCATTGTTCACAGAATTTGAAATGAATATCAAAGGACAAAAATAAGTGTGATAATATATAAAACTTCTACATTGTCATTCTATACATTTTTTTCTCTATTATTATTCCATTTTTACAAAATATTATGTTAGGTGAACTCATTCAACTTGGAGCACAACTTTAGACAATTTACAACTTTAGACAATTTATTTGAAAGACAGAGAGCCTATACAAGGCAAAACGGGTATTGCCCACGGGCACGCTCGCATATCTTTGCGAGTAGGAAATACATTTTTTGTCAATTTGTTCGTTTTGCCTGCTAAGTTTGCGGGCATTTCCGTTAGGCATGCGGGCGGCCCATAAATATAATTTAAGAAAAAAATAAGAATATTTTAAATAAGTTATGATGTAATGTGATTTTTATTCCCGAAAAAAAATTGTAATCTAATGTACTTTGTTAAACATAAAAAAATTGTTAATTTTTTATCTTCAACTACTTTATTTAATTTATTATATCAATTTTTTATTTTTTTAATTATTCAACAATGTCCACGAGCCGCCTGCAAGCTCATTTTAAAACAGGGCATTGAATTTTGTCCGTTAAGCCAATGCAAGCACGACCACACCCACTTAAATTTTTGCAAACATTTGCGGGCGTGGGCTAAACAGGCCGGACGGCCCATTTTGAAATTTCTAGTAGAGCCTATCTATATTTCAAAATCATACATTATTTTATAATTTATTAACTACTTATAAAATAAGAACAATTACTTTTTCTCTACAATAATGTCAAATATCGTTCTTATTCTTATTTGGATCTCACGACCTACTATATTCTTAACCAAACATCTACATTTTTGGTTCTTTCATTGTTTTTATTTCTCTCTCCTCGTTCTTATTCAAGAAGAAAATTCACAAAATAATAATGTCACGGTGGAGCTATTTCGAATATCCTTAAGAACAACCACGATGACTCTTTGGGACATTCCACAAGCCTATCTAGCTATTTGAATCAAATCGTCAAATCCACATAATAATTGAGAGTTCTAATTGGAGTGGAATAAATTCTCATTTCTACAGGTTTGTCAAATTTCATATATAAGAGAAGATTAATTGAATCCATGTCAAAAGTATTGAAGAAGTTTAGATTCTTCAACATGTGAAAATGGGCATCCTCAAAACACAAAAGATAAGTTAACGTGAATGGAATAATTCTACAGAAACATAGATTAAAGAAAAGCTTCAAAGTTTAACAGAGATATAAGCTCAAATGACAAATGCAAACTCCAAAATTGAGTTCAATTCGGTATATAACTCAGCTTCAAAAATTGAAAACACTAATAAAGGTAAATAGTACTACTCAATACTTAACAGGAGCAAGGATATCAAGTTGGGAACCAAGTTTCTGTTGAGCAACTTGCTCAGCTTTCACCCTCAATTTGTTCAGCTGCTTCTTTCTCTCATAAACCACTTGTGATCTTTCCTTTCTCTTCTTCTCTAGCTCCTGTATAAGCATAAAACAAATCTCTTTCAGCAAACAAATTTTTCGATTGGGAAAGCACAAAACATATATTAAAACGGTACATTTCCAGGCTCCAGAATCATAAATTTGGTTCCCCCTTTTATTGGTCGGCAAAAAAAGAAGTTTCAAAGGTTCGAAAGAAGTACTAAAATGTGGCTAAAGAAGGGTCTAAGAATAAAGAGAGGCTAAAATTTAGGTTCCTCCTTAAGACTAAATAAAAGTGTAACTTCACAGATCATTATATTTCTAATTCTGAGTAGAAAAAATAGTTACCGAATCCCAAAATATCATATACAAACAGAAAACAGATACAATGTCCTTGGAGTCACCAAGGATTGAAGGAATTAAATTATATCGCCGTATAAGTCTATTACTAGCAAGATGCAAAATTTAAAGATTAGTGATAGGTATCAGCAATGAAATAGAAAGCAAAAGCTCAGAGCAGGAACTTGCCTTGATGGTATCATAGTAGTTCCATCCAACCTCGGATGACAATTGACCAAGAAGACAATATTTGTGTCCTTTCTGAAGCCTCAAGACCCTGATTTCATCGATCAGTTCAGTATTCGTAAGAGAAAAGTAAATAAGAAATAAAATAACATCGTGATTTAAATAGACTTGTGAAATGGTACCGTGAAAACGGTTCGGAAAGATAGAACTTACTTCAGAGCATCAGGGACAACCAGCCTCTTCTGCTTGTCAAATGGAGGAGGGATACCCTCATAAACCTTCAAACGAGCAAGTGCATGTTCCCCACGCTTGGTTTTGTGTGGAATCATTCTATAGAAGTAAAAATACCAAACACTTAGCACAAAAATGTACTCGATAAACATTTCAGTAATAAGCAGAAAAACTTCGGCAAAAGACATGTGCAAAGGATTTATTGTTGAATTAGCATGCAGTTGATAGTTTTAGTTCATACATCAGTCACTTTTCTTCAAAAGTTCCAATGTTTAATTCATTTATTTTGTTTATCATGGTAAAAAAATCACCAATAAATCGCTTCAAGATAATTCAGTCATCCTCAACACGAGGGAAGAGACCATTACCAAGGATTCAAAAGAAATTACAAAATAACATCGAACAAAACAGCATCTCATACGTATAAAAACAAAAAAAATCACCGACTTGGAAGCGTGTAACAATGTCGTTTAAAACAAAACTGAACAATAAAAACCTCTTCGACCTTTAAATCTTAAACCAAAAATAGCATCTCATACGTATAAAAACAAAAAAAAACAAAAACAAAAACAAAAACATAACAACAATGCTGACTTCCACATTAATGTACATAAACCTAGATCAAGTTGAAGGTAGATTTATTAATTGAGTATAAAGATCTCAGCCACTCATAATATTCAATTCAATGTTCTATATACCAAAATGTGCATTAGAGTAATAACAGCAAAAAAAATGACTAGCCACTCCAATTTTTTCTAATCATAACACAAACTAATAATCATAACCACATACACAAAGCAAACATAATCACAACATGAAAAAATAATAATTCATCATAATCATAAAAACATATATCTCCATCAACATATTCAATTCAACCTATATCAACAAAATAAGTAAAATAAAATCATCAAAAATCACAAATCCAAACAATATTTCATTAATTGAAAATAATAATAACAATAAATTACTGAGAATCGAAAAAAGAAAAACACATCTCCTTCAACATATTCTATTCAACTTATATCAACAAATTCAGTAAATAAAAATAAAACTTTTTCACAACCCAACATTAAAATCACAAAACCAAACAACATTTCATTAATTGAAACATAAAACAAACAAAATTTAAAAATTAAAAACATATTCTATTAAACTTACATCAACAAAAACAAGTAAAATAAAATCATCAAAAACCACAAATTCAAACAACATTTCATTAATTAAACCAAAAAAACAAAATTTAATACTTACCCACGAACCGTACGCCAGAAAATCTTAGAAGGAGCACGAAAATGAATAGGACCATGAGAAGGTTTAGTATTCATGCGTTTTCGAAGAAACCTCAAATACTTCATTTTCTGTCTAACCAAACCACCTGATATACAAATCTCTTCGCTTCTCACTATCACTACTTTCTGACCATTCAGAAGCTCCTTCGCTACGATCGATGCAAGACGACCTAGCATGTGGTGGCGGGCGTCAACCACCACGCGCTTCGCACAGATTCCGGATCCTGAAACCATTTTTCTCTGTTTCTTCTTCTGCTTCTTCTTCTGATTCTTGTGCTGCAGCTTCTGTGTGGGGAAATTGAGGGATTGGAATATAAAGAGGGTGGAGTTTGGGATTAGGGTTTTCGATTTTGGGTTTTGGGCTTCAAGCCCAATCAATTCAAATTAGGTTTCTCTTTTAGGTTTTTTGTTTGTTGATTTATTCCTATGATGTCGTATTAATAACATGGTAGTGCTATTTCTGATTAGATCGGGTAATACATATTTTGATTCCTCAAAATTTTCACGTGTACCAATTTGCTCTCTTTAAAATTAAAAAATTTAAAATAGTATCAAAATATATCAAATATCGGACATGAAGTAACACATTGTAAGATAATATATGTAGTTCCTATCAAATTGAGGTATCTAAAGTGAGAGATAAAGTTTATTATTATACATATTTGAATTGAATACAACTTTAATCAATAATTTTATTAATAAGCGTTTTTTATATTATCAGTAAATCATCAAAATCATTATTAATGTTATACATTTTAATTATTAATAACTAACGGTGCATAGTTAATTTGAACTATTCATAAAACCTTTTGCAGCTAATGTAAGTGAGTCCAATATTTAAGTAGAATTAATATAAAATTCTTTATATAAAATCTCTTAGAATGACTTTGTATAAAATAAATACAAATAATACTATGCAAAAATTATAAGGAAAATGTATGGTCATATAATATAAAATTTTGATACATTATTATTATATCATGCAACATTTATATTTAGTTATTATTAACTTTTCAATAAAAATAATACAAATGAGCAATGAATATATGTTTGATTTTTACTTATTTCTCCTTCTTTCATTTCTGTCACTTTGATAGCCTCTCAACTTGTTCTTTTATTTTACTGCTTCAACACTTTCCAGCAGAATCAGTGCAAGTTTTTATACAACATGCTTCTTCAATTTCTTGGTAACACACCAATTACTTTCATCTTTTTTTGTTTTTATTTCCTTGCATTAATCCCTTTAATTTTGTCATGCTCAATATGTGTTTGATGGAATGTCTGAATTACACATGAGTGAAGTTAAGTGTCATTTAGTCCAAGAAATTTTCAACAAACGAGATATTGCTCTAGTGGTATAAGGCCCATTGTATCCCGTGTATCGTATTAGGCCAAAGGCCAAAAATAGCATAGCCACACATCCTAAAAGTGATTAATTTCTTACCATATATGTATGTTGTTTCAATCAATTGAGAGCTGTTGGATGCTACTGAACTAATTGTTTCGATCACATGGTTTGCTTAACAGGACATGCTGCTAAAATTACCACAAAAACACGTAGCCGATTGCATGAATAAAATATGATTGAGATCGAAATTCGGAAGATACTGATAAGGAAATTATAGCAGCCAACAGTCATTGTACATGAAAAGGAGTAATCATTTTGTCAAACTATTGGAAAGTTGCTGCAATAAGATATCGGTTGAACAGTTACACTCACAGTGTTTAAAAGTGGGCCTTGCCCATGACAGTTTCATCGCAACCAAGCTTAATGTTCTTTATGCTAGATATGCATCAATTAGCCACACATATAAGCTGTTTGAGGATACACCTATTAAATCTGTCCATCTGTGGAATGCTTTGCTTAGGAGCTATTGTTCGAAAGGAGAATGGATAGAGACATTATGTTTATTCCGTCGAATGAATGCCGCTGCTATATCCACTGAGGAAAGACCCGACAATTACACAGTATTAGTTGCATTGAAAGCATGTGCAGGGTTGCAGAGGCTTGAGTTGGGTAGAATGATTCATGGATTTCTCAAGAAGAAGATGGATAATGACATGTTTGTAGGGTCTGCTTTGGTTGATGTTTATTCGAAATGTAGTCAAATGAATGATGCTTGTAATGTGTTTATAGAGTATCCGAAACCAGATGTGGTTCTATGGACTTCAATGGTTAGTGGTTATGAGCGGAGCGGCAGTCCTGAACTTGCACTTGCATTTTTCTCCCAAATGGTTGCATCAGATTATGCAATTCCTGATCCGGTTACACTTGTTAGTGCTGCTTCTGCTTGTGCTCGGTTATCTGATTCTAAGTGTGGAAGAAGTATACATGGATTTGTTAAAAAGAGGGGTTTTGACACTAAGTTATGTTTGGCCAACACAATGCTAAACTTATATGGAAAAACAGGTTCTGTTCAGAGTGCAGTTAATTTGTTCAGGGAAATGCCGAATAAGGATATTGTATCTTGGAGCTCAATGGTTGCTTGTTATGCTGATAACGGAGATGAAACCAATGCATTAGATCTTTTCAATGAAATGATGGACAAGAGAATTGAACCCAACCGGGTTACTGTGATTAGTGCATTACGAGCATGTGCTTCCACATCCAATTTGGAAGAAGGTACGAAAATTCATAAATTAGCGGTGAATTACGGTTTTGAGTTGGATATGGCAGTCTCTACAGCTCTTATGGACATGTACTTGAAGTGCTGTTCACCTGAAAATGCACTTGGTCTTTTCAACAGAATGCCCAAGAAGGATGTAGTTTCTTGGGCTGTTTTGTTTAGTGGGTATGCCGAAATCGGAATGGCACACAAGTCAATGGGGTTCTTCTGCAACATGTTGTCCAATGGAACTCGGCCCGATGCTATTGCTCTACTGAAGATTCTTGCAGCTAGTTCAGAACTAGGAATTCTTCAACAAGCCTTATGTCTCCATGCTTTTGTAACTAAAACTGGGTTCGACAATAACATATTTATCGGTTCATCTCTCATAGAGTTGTATGCAAAATGTTGTAGCATCGATAACGCCAACAAGGTCTTCAAAGGAACGACACATAAGGATGTTGTTACCTGGAGCTCAATAATAGCAGCTTACGGATTCCACGGGCGAGGACAAGAAGCTTTGAAATTATTCTATCAGATGATTAACTGTTCAAACGTCAAGCCTAACAGTGTAACCTTCCTCTCTATTCTATCTGCTTGTAGTCATGCAGGTTTGGTTAAAGAAGGGATAAAGATTTTCAACACCATGGTCAACACATACCAATTGAAGCCTAACTTACACCATTATGGAATAATGGTTGATCTTCTCGGTCGCATCGGAGAATTAGACAGAGCCTTAGACTTAATTAATCACATGCCTATGAAAGCTGGACCTCATGTATGGGGGGCCTTACTTGGTGCATGTAGGATTCATCAAAATAAGGTGATAGGGGAAATTGCAGCTAAGAATCTTTTCACATTAAACCATAACCACGCCGGGTATTATATACTGTTATCGAATATTTATTCTGTGGACAAGAATTGGCACAATGCTGCAAAAATCAGGGCACTGATAAAAGATAACAGGTTGAAGAAGATTGTAGGTCGAAGTATGGTTGAGTTAAGAAATGGGGTTCATAGTTTTGTAGCTTGTGACAGATTCCATGAATGTGATCATGTTTATGAAATGCTCAGAAAATTAGATTCAAATATGAGAGAAGGTTATGCTTCTCAAATACTGATAGAGGGAATCTTGTAAATTTTACACATTGGAACATTAAATCCAATAGTGAAGTTGACAAATTGGTAGTAAAAAGTGATTTTGAAGTTTGCTATAGTTTGATTATTTTTTATTCTAAAAAAATGTTCTTTAATATTCATGATTATAAGTCAAGTTCTTATTAGTGCACATCAATGGTAAAGGTCCAAAAAGCTAGGAATGAATGTCACATTTTTTTTGTCACATGAGATGAACATGATTATTTTTTGTCAAAATCTAAGTTTACAAGATGATTTAGTGACACATTTCTTAGACATTAGGAAGTTAATTACAACTTCTGCGACTAAGGAAATCCGATGAAATTAGTTCCTTAAGCACGAGATACGAGATTTGATTATTGTTGGATTCATGAAAAAATATATTGATAAAAGTAAAATCTCTTTCACCGATCTTAACTTTTCAGAAAGAATTAATATTTATCTTTTGGTATGAGTGCACCTTGATAGTATATAAAAAACACATTTTCAAACATTAGGGAACAAATTACACATGACCTAAAAGTCACATGATAAAATACATTTTCTCATTATTATGTTGATATATAGATTATCTTTATATAATTCTTGAAGTTTCAAACCTCAACCAATAAAAATGGCATCATTCATAATATGAAATGGAGATGGAGAAGTCCATTATTGAGTAAATGAAGACCTAATAGATTCCACACTTCAAAATATTTGAAAGAGTTTTATAAATTAGAGATTTGGTCATTTAGGGAAATAGATAGTTGTGTATACATTGAAAGAAGAGAATGGTATTTTTTAAAGAAAATAAGTCATATAAGATACAAATGATTATTTTTGTCAAGATCTAAGGTTGATATCAATTCGATGTTTCAAGAACTTCTTCTTTTCTAGGAAGAAAAATGTCAGAATCTACACAAAGAACGCTGAAGGACGTAGAAGAGCGTCTGGAACATCGAATAGTGGAGAAAATTGAGAAACACATGATGGAGCTTGCGGGTGAAATTCAAAAGACGTTAGCAGAATCATTGAGGAATACAATGGAGGAACTTATGAAGAGGAACAAGCAAGATTCAGAAAGATCATCCAAGAACAGAAGCTTTAATTCTAATAAACAAGAATGCAGACAAGGTATTCAATGCTTTGTTTCAGGTGATAAAAAACTCGATTCCTTTGCTTCTTAAACTGCACTGTTTAGAGTTAATTTCCCTAGATTCAATAGGAAAAATGTTTAAGTCTTAGATAGATCAATATGAAACCTATTTTTTGTATAATGGAACATGTGAGGCATTTAAAGTAGAATTAGTCAATGCCCATTTTAAATTTCTCTCCACAGTTCTATTAGTAACTAACTACACTATTACAATTATGTACTTATCATTTACCTCCTTAAATTTCAAATGAAAAAGACAATAAGAAAATAAGTCACATGGTCCAATACAATTGATAAAGAGTATAATATTCATATATTGTTAGTGTAAAGATTTATATATATATCTATCGTTCATTTGTATAACTTTTTTGAAGAGGCAGTGACAATTAAACATAAATTAAACATAAATGATAAACCAGAGCCAAAGGTCACTAGTTAAAAAACATTTTCTCATGATTATGTTCATATTATTGTTACATGACAAATGGTAGGAAATCTTTTGAAGAGATTGTATCTTGAAAAAAAATTACTACCACATTTAATTTTTAATATATTAAAAATATTATTCAATTAAAGATTTAATGATATAGAAACCAATGAAAGAATTTTGGCAACAAAATTATTATTTTATAAAAGAGATATGATCAGCCCAAAAAACAAAGCAAATGTCTTTTCTTGTAATTTTTCACATGACAAAATAATTTTTTTTGTAGGGTATCCCCTCCTTTTGGTAAGGAACTGATCTTTTTCGGAAAGCATGATTGCCCCTCCTAACAAATGTCGCTCTCGGGGATTAAACCATTGACCTTTTGGTTATTCTAGGGATCTAACAGGACCTTACACTATTATACCAACGTTTTGTTCGTAGAAAGATAAACCTTAACATTATAAAATAAAACTGCATTACAAATATAGCTCTATTCCTATGAAATTTGTGTAAGAAATCTGCTTCTGCTTTTATTCAATTTCATGCCTGAATTATATTTCAAAATAACTGAAACTGCATTACAAATTAGTACATACTTATCTAAAACATACCTTACTTGAATTCATTCTATTTATAATAGAAATTGTATGAAAAACAAGTATACATTTATTGCAAATTAAGTTGAGAAAACCCTTCTATATGAACTCAGAATAAAAGCTTAATAACAAAGAATATAAGAGATATGATAGTGCCACCTGAAATCTGGAATTTATTTCCACAACTTGACAGAGCTGTCATGACTCGCCGAGGCAACCATTCCGGTGACAGGAGACTGTGCCAAAGCCGATATTATATTCTCGTGCGCCGAAATTGTCATCGTTTTATTCTCAGCCATGTTCCACAGTTCTAAGCACTGCAAAATAGTAAAAACATTTTGACAGATCAGCCATGTTCCTCAACTTGAAGAACAAATTGTTTATCACATTACAATGTTGATCCCCAACATTGACATCCTTAGTGAGTTTAGCCATGAGATTACTAAAACATCAATTCAAGATCTTAGTAAAAAAAATCAGCTGAATTAAGAAGCCCTTTATTCAAGGGGAGCACATCTGTTGTCCCACAAATTGTGTCATTGCATGTACCATCAGTTTGTGATTGGTTGAAAAAATGTATTTAAGTTAAAAATTAATAATTAACTATTTTTCTGACCAATCACAGTTGATAGCACATGCAGTGGTACAACTTATGAGACAGCAGATGTGCAACCTTATTCATGTGACATGAAGAAATAAAAATGACTTGAAAACTATAATAAACTCATGAAGCATTTTTTAAAAGGGCAGCCCAGTGTACGAGGCTCTTATCTAGTGGGGTCTGGGGAAGGGAAATATATACAAACCTTACCCTTGTAAGCGAAGAGGTTGTTATCATAATTTGAATTGATGACCTCTGGGTCATAAGGCAAGCAACCTTACCATTGTGTTAATTGTGTTGAAACTCATCCTGTACTCTTACAATGTTTTTATATTTCAATATTTGGATGGATATTAGAAATCAACTAGTAAAAAGGGTGGCCCAATGCAGGAGGTTCCCACATAGTAGGATCTGAGGAGGGTAAATGAACACAGCCTTACCCCACAAGCAGAGAGGCTGTTTCTAGGATTTGAACATGTGACCTCATTATCCTTAAACAACAACCTTACCGTTGCGCTAAACCCACCCTCTTAGAAATCGATTAGTAATGTTGCAATTTATTGATTTGACCAACTTAGAATGTTATATGACATAATGGATACAAAAACTTACCGAAGTCCCACCAATAACTAACAAAGTTGAGTAACTTGGATGAAAAACACAGGAATGAAACTGGTTGTTAGTGGAGATAAGTTCCTGAATGCATTCTCCTGAAGTCATTGACCAAACCTTCACCAAATTCTGACTCACAGAGGCCAAGATATCACCATTTGCGTCCCAACAAATATAATTAACTATTTCCGGATGACCCTACAAAAGAAACCGGATTTAACTACCAAGGGGAAGAAACAAATTTTGAAGTATGGGAACCGAATGAAAACTTTTAAACAATAGTGACCTATTCAAAAATCGGCTGAAACGCAGGGACCAAATGATTAACTTAACCTTAGTTTATATGTAGTATAGCATATATAACATACCTGGAATGAGTATATTTGTCTATCGGTTTCCACATCAAAAATTGAAACTAGTTTATCAGATGCTGCTGCCAAAAAACGTCCCACTCTGGGCTGAAACCTCACTTGTGCGTTGCCTCCCTGAAATAATCAATTGAGAAATTAGGGATACATAGTGCCTGGAACGGTCGTCATTGGCCGGCCACTGGGAACCAGGCCTGCAACCTAGCAGATAAGATATGGTCTACACGACTGTCGATCATGCCCGAAAGGCCGACCTAACTCGGGAAAAGGATGATAGTGACAAGACAAGTCGAGGCAGCGCCTGGAACACAAGAAAGCATTCTTACGAGCCACCTGAGTAGTACAAATTCATATTTCCCACAAGGCAGAGGTTGTCCAAATCTACAGTAATAATGAAAGCACATATCTTGGAGTGCAGACCACTCCACCTCACTACAAACATAGGAAACCACCCATACGGAATATACACTTACTCTTAATCCAATTTCTCTCTCTAAAAGCATACACTTATATTGACTTGAGCATTAGAGTCCGTTTTCATGTACCCACCAAAGGCGGTTCAAGGCCCTACTCTTGCCAGGATTAAATAGAGGGATCCAATTTTCGGTCAACCTCTTCCACCAAAGAACACATAAAATATTGATAGAGGAAAGAATAGAATGCTTTCAGTATACCAACCTTAGATACACGGGTGCATGAGGATGAAGTAATATTCCAATAACGAATTTCATTGTCATTGTCACAGAAACAGAAAAGATCAGTTTTCTTAGGGTGGAAATCGAGAGACATCACAGCTGAACTATGTCCACTATATTCTTGCATGCAATAGCTTGGCTGCATTACGGGGCAAAATAAAATAAAAGAAATGAAGAGTTAACATAATGGTATAAAGAACTACAAGAGATAAATGATAGTCAAAACCTACAGAGGAAAAGCATCAAGAAACTAGAATCTAGGCTGCAATTTTTAAACACTATGATGAAAAATATGTGTAGTCCTAATTTCGAGGCGAAGTAAGAAAAGTTGTTACATTGGCCGCGTCCCATAGTCGCACAGATTTATCAACTGAGGCTGTCGCCAACTGAGAGGAATTTGGTCTAAAACGGACATCTGTTATAACTGATTTGTGTTCTTCAGGAGTGCTCTCTGTCTGTAAATTGTCCATGTTCCAGAGGACAACCTAATACATGCCCCCCATGAAAATAAAAATATAAGAATGTTAGTATTTCTAATATGAAAATTAGCCCACAGCCATTTTTAGCAAATTAAAACCACGATTGAAGGTCAATGCCCCAGTCCAAGCCCTCCCGAAAAAGAGCGCAACATTATTTACAATTTTACATCCACAACCAAATCAAAATATCATATCGATGCCTTAATGTGAAGCACAATACATGACAAACGGCACAGCTGTGGAACAAGCTGATAGTACAACGACAATACTAATGCCAAAAAGTTTAGTGCCTGATATGGGCATATATACAGTAGAGAAAACTCTTTAGAGTGGTAATTACTAGATGAAAAGAACAAAATAAAATAGCATGTTCGCCCGTTCAGTTCCTCAAATGTACCACTGTCCTTATTATGTGAATTACCTTCTTGTCATGTCCAGCACTGGCAAGCAACTTTCCATCCGAAGAAAAATGACAGCAAGTAACTTTACTGTTCCTTGTTCGTATGCATCCAAGTTCGGCAAAGGTGAAGCCTGAAATGGAAAATGTGGTTAGTTAATGGTACTTATTACAAACCCCGGAGAGACAAACCCATAAAAGCTACCTTTTGAAGAATCTTTATGCTGTTCAGCGGAACTTTGCTTTATTGTTCCATAGAGATTTCCACCATCTCCTCCATCATTTGATAAAAAAGACTCAACGTTGTCATATAAAGCACCAACATCTCCAAATCGGTCCATGTCATCCTGCTTAATGAAACAATAGTGTCAGAATCAGAAAGACATGATTAGTTCAACTTATGAATTCAGCATCCAAAAAAAGCAAAGGTAATGAAGTAATAAAAGTATTAATAAAACTTACCAGCACATTTGAAGATGATGCGAGGCCTCCTGTACCATCGGCACCATACATCATTGAGCTCTTTTGCACAGTGTTAGCATTTTGCATGCTACTGGCTGTATTTATTCCATCCCCAGGTGTGTGAGTTGATGCTGGTGAACTAGGTGAAGGACCAACTGTGTTTCCAGTGCCAGTGCTATTTGCCGCTCCGGAATTAGAAGGCTGCTTTCTTTTTCTGTTACTCTGATGACAAAGCAAAGATAGTATTAGAAACCGAATAGAGAATGAAAAGAAAAAAAATCCCATTGCAAATGAATCTGTTGAAAAAGATGAAGGAGAGAAAACTTCTTATCATTAATGTTAAAGGGTGTACAAGAATATAAAAGAATACAAATAAAAACTATGTTCCTCAAAGACTCGGGCGTCACTAATATTGACAACGTCAACAGAATCTAATGGCTTCTCTTAATGTCTCTAAGTTAATATATTAACAAATGAATGCATCCCAGATCCTTCCCCTCTTCATTTATCCGGCATATAAGAAAATTTAAGCAAGCAATATTATTTTGGAGAAACAGAAAACGATGGAAAATTTAGTACATGTTCATCTAGTTACCACAAGAAAATAAAAACAAAAAGAACCGTGTGAAAAAATATTTGTACAACCTGCTGCATTTGCTGCTGCTGTATTTGCTCCTGCTGCTGAGATGAAGAATGTTGCATCTGAGCAATCTTCATCTGCTAGAAACCCATTTACAAATCAAATTTAAAATTGATCTAAAGAAAATCCATTACATAGCGGTTTTTAATGCAAGAAAGGCAAGAACAACGCAGACCTATAACCACTTAAAACCGGTTTATGTCATGCTTCAGTAAACAAAACAATGCTGATACATCGCTAATATATGATGTCCATTGATTTTTAACTTATTGCGCATGAAAATCAAACGTTGACATTCCAAATGGGTATTTTCTAATATTTGAAGTGCTAGTCCAACCTTAGGTGAGCCTGATTGAACTTGAGAGCACATAGATCCCTCATTCCTGGTGGACTGGCCGTCCTTTGCACTCAAGCTACCTCGAGGAACACCACTAAGTCTACGTGGATCCATATCACCAAAATTAGCTGAGTTCCCAAGGCTGTTTTGTGCCTGAGCCTGTGCCAAGACCTGCTGCTGTTGTGATGTCAGAAGAAATTGGTTCTGGGGTGTCAAATTCGGCTTCTGAACTTGTACACCCAAACCAGGTCGCAGTTGATCAATTCCCTGTGAAATGTTATAAATTACATTCCATTCAGATTTGAACAGATTTTAGACCGAAAAAAGGGCATTGCTGAAGAAAAATTCAACTTACAGTTAGAGGCCACCCTTTTAGTGGAAGACCCGTAACTCCTTGATTTAATCCTGAAGAATTATTTAAAAATAATTAAAAAAATTAGTCGTTAAAATTAGTTTTACACTTTACTATGTTTGGTATTCAACAATGAATACCAGAGACCAATTTTAGTAGCCTTATTCATATTCATGAAGCCTAGAGTATTGTTTTCAGTCTATTTTGCATTTGAATCTATTATGGCTGAGCAAATAAAGATGAGCGAAGTAACAATACCTGCACCGCTTAGCCCAGATTTGGACTGTAGAATTGCTTGTCGGTAGACTGATGTATCCATTGGCAAACTCTTCGGAATGCCACCTAAGCCGACTTCTCCTTTCATGTCCTGCAAAATCCAAATACGAAGTTGCTTATCATGGTAGAAAATGAGAGGAATTCAAGCAAATAGAGAAGGAACATAAAATGGCTAAGTAGCATATGTTCCAAGTAGTTATAGTGGTCAAAGGAGTCTGCACCTGAATTTGCTGCAACGCAGTCGGCATATTCCCCGAATTGCCTTGAACCAACTGGCTGAAGTAGCAAAAAGAACCGAAAATATCAGCAGTCCACTACGTCATGTTATGTTCAAGTTAATACTCTAGCCTACGGTAACTATAAAGCTAAGCAAATATACCCTTGATTGCTGGTTCCTGATTTGAGGAGAGCCATCCTGTTGCCATCCATAAGAGCTGGGGACGCCTCGGAATCCATTGAATGAGAGTGCTTCATTCGTTCTTCGTACATTTTCATGGCCAACACAGTTGCTGGCGGCTGACCCAACATTCCCTCGGAGTTCATAGCATTTAAGGAACCACCGAGTGCGCCATGATTAGGATCTCTTCGTTGTAACTGAGCACTGCGCTGCTGCATTAGTTGCAGTTGTTGTATTTGAAGTTGTTCCCTGGCCTTCATTTGCTGGGTCTGCAAACTAAGATTCAGTTTGCTACCAATATTCTAAAAAATAATAAGAAAATAAAAACAAAAATTCGGATGTTACGTAAAATGAAAACCTGAATGTAAGCTGCAGCAGGCTCAGAATGTTTGTCGTTTGTCCTTGCAATGAATATGTCCCAGAATACAGACCACCACTCAAAAAGAAATCCCCCAGGCGCATCAATTGCTATCAAAGACCAAATATCACAGTTCACAAAATGTCCATTTAAGTTGAATTACGACTTTATTTATAAATCAAAGAAGAAACTTTGTTATAGAACAGTCTTAGAGAAAGTGAGAAGGGTCATATATATAGAGAGAGAGAGGTGGGAGTGAAGCGATATTCGATAAACTGAACTCAACTATTTACTGTTGCTGAGAGAGTCAGCAGTACAGTACTTACATGCTACTATATTACACAAGTCTAAGGCGCCTAATAACAGTACCGAGAATACCGGTTATCTATTTAAAACAAACAGTGCCAACAATACAGATATTACTTCTAAACTTTATATACAAAACACTACTCTAACATGCCTCTCTGAAACTCACACGGTGGTTGCTGAAGTTGTACCGATCAGCAACCCTGAGTTTGTCTCTTCGAGCAGTAAACCTGCAACCTGTTCTTTAGCTGGAAGATGCCGCACAATTATGTTTTTTATTGATAACCCGCTCACGGACAAAGAACAAGTCCAGATCCTTGTGTTTGGTGCTTGAGTGGAGGACTGAGTTAAGTGAGAGAGCCACCATGAGACCATATTCGATCCAACATGGATACAAGACCCCGAGATTATTACCATTGAATAAAAAAATGAAAACACGCCAACAAAGCAAAACTCGTCATTTCTCCGTATGTCTACCAAAGCAACCCCTAAAACCATTAAATATTACCGAATTCATAATAAAATGGAGGCGGGGCAGGTTACAATATTGTGAAGAATAGCCAACAATCTTACCAACTGGATCTGTGGCAACTTTCCCTTCCGTCATAAAAGCTTTTGCAGAGGCATGTAATTTTCTTTTTAGGAGATAATCATGAATGTAAACATCGAGCCTGAAGCACAACATAAAAACCAAGGAAACATCAATATGGCATGTTTCACAAGATCTAATAATTCAGAAACAAACCCAAAAAAAGGAAATAAAGAAAGAAATACGACAAGCATATGATAAGTTGCATACATTTTATCGGCTTCCCAGTTGCTTTGAGCCATAGCAGACTTCATTGACCAAACTTAACCTTTTCACTTGTCTGTACACAAAGAATGAACACCTTATTTAAGGAGGATTTACATATAAGAATCACCCCTCACAATAGAACTGAATTAGATTTTCTTTTCCCTTGTCCAATTACATCTTTTTAAAAGTTATTTTCAACCAACAAGGCGTTCGTCTAGTGGTTTAAGGTCTCGCTAGATCCCCAGAAAATCAAAAGGACAAGGGTCCGATTCCTGAGAGAGACTTGTTAAGAGGGATTAGTTCTTTACTATAACGTGAGGGATACCTCTGGTAGTACCAAAAAAATGTTATTTTCAAAATGGAATTGATGGGTATTATGATTTTAGTATAATTAATAATCTATCTCATCAAACAATTATAAACGATTGATTCATGATAATTCATATATCATCACATACAATAAAACATGATCGTTCACAATCCTTAGCAGGTGATAACTAAATCACCTAAAACTGAAAACTTTACTTTACTTTCCCTTCAAATTCCCTAAAAAAACTCATAGACAAAACACAACAAAGAGAAGGAATCAAATAAAGCAGAATTAAATAACATAAAAAAAGAAGAAGAAAAATCAATACCAGTTCTCTATGGATCAAAGCTTATAACACCACCCCAGAAGATACCCACCACATGAAAACCTAAAACAAGTCACAGAAATCATAATTAAGCAAAATTGATCGCAAAAAATTCTTCCTTTTTTGGGAAAAAACACAAAAACTAGAAAATCTGAAAATCAAACAACACACTACAAAGAGGAATAATTAAAAAAGGAGTAAGAGACTTTGTTGAAAGTGAAGTTGAAGAGAAGAAGAAGAAACACTTTAGTCTTGTTTTGTTTTACATAAAAAATGAAGAAAAAGTGAAGAATAGGATATTTAAAGTGGAAACATAAAACATAGAAACATGACACGAATGTTACGAGTTAGAAAGAACCGAAGCATAGGTTCGGAGACCGAACCACGTGATTCTGTTATGTTTTTGGCTGAACTGTTATAATCATCATTCAATGTAAACTTGGTTTCTACGTGTGTACTTTGTTAACATGTGAGACACTTTAATTTTCTTCTATTTTTTTAATCCACCTAATACTATAAGCACAAAATAAAACATTAAAATAAAGGGAAAAAGTGAATCTTTCAATACTTTGGCACCAACAACAACATTTAATGCTTTAGTTTTTGGGCCTTTCATCTCATTGGTTCTCAATTTTGGTTTCTACCTTAGGGCCCAAGATCCAATTTCCGCTATGTCCCAGGAAGAGGTCTGTTGTAAAATGACTCATATTCTCTAGATAATAGTAATATAAGTTATGGGTTTGGACTGATGTAAAGAAATTGGGGTAGATGACTATATATTTATGTTATGTTATGTAAATCTAATGTAACAAGGAGAATAATAGCTAACACAAATTCTTATTCTCTAACAATACATAGTGGTAGCATCTCAACGCTCCCAGAGATGTAGGCACAATTGGGCGAACATCGTTACCAAATTTCTTGTGTTATTCTCTTTTCTTTATACTCTTTTACTATTTGATTGTTCGCTTGTTCCCAAATTCTTTATACTCTTATACTCAAATTCGAGGTGGGGAAGTTTGATGAACTGATAATTTTGGATTGTGGCAAAGGAGGGTTAAGGATGTGTTGGCTCAACAAGGTCTATCAAAGGCGATGCATGAGAATAAGATAGATGGTATGGATCAATTGGATTGAGAAGAATTAAACAAGAAGGTTGCGGGAACCATATGACTTTATCTATCAAATGAGGTGATGTATCATGTTATGGATTTGACATCACCAAAAGAGGTAAGGGAGACATTAGAGAAATAGTTCATGTCCAAGTCTCTAACAAATAAATTGTATTTTAAACAAAGACTTTATGGCCTGAAGATGCATGAGGGTGCTAATTTGCAATAACAACTCAACATTTTTAGTCAAGTGTGCAGAAACTTGATGTGAAGGTTGATGATGAGGACAAAGGAATAATATTACTGTATTCTTTGCCAAATTCCTATGAACACTTGGTGACAAAATTGACGTATAGGAAAGACTCAATCAAATGGATGAGATCACATATACACTTTTGTCTCACACTCAAAGAAGACATAATGCAGGAGAAGGGTCTTAATGTGATGGTCTGTATGTGAAAGGGAGTCAATTGTATGGAGGAGACAAGGCAGATGAGGTCCTATCAAAGGGAAAGACCAAATTCTAGGGGTAGAACACCAATAGAGTGCTATGAATGCAAACACATTGGGCATTACAAAAAGGATTGTTCCAATGATGACTTTAGTTACACAGAAATATGACTTTGGTTACAATAATAATGTTGATCTACTATCTATATCATCAAATCATAGTGCAGATGAGTGAATATTTGACACTGATTGTTCCCTTTGCCAAGTTCAAGGTTTGGAAGGTAGAGGTTAAGAACTAGACTAGTAGAAAAATCAAATACTCGAGGTCAGACAATAATATGGAGTACAAAGACTCACACTTTAAAAAATTCTGCGAGGAACATGGTATTCATAGGCATTTTTCAGTGAAGGAGACTGCTCAGCAAAATGGTATTGCATAGATAATGAATAGAACTTTTACAGAGAGGGTCAGATGTATGAGAATGAATGTTGGACTTTTTAAATGATTTTGGGTAGAGACACTTAGTATGGCATGTTACGTCATCAATAAATCATCACGGGCTTTATTGGATGGTAAAGTTGCATAAGAAGTATGGGCAGGTAACCCAGACAATTATAATATGTTACACTATCTAAATTTGATCTCAAGTCAAAGAGGTGTATCGTTATTAGATATATCAAAGGTGTGAAAGGGTTCAAGTTCTGGGATCTAGTTTTCAGAAAAGTGGTTATGAGCAGAGATGCAATGCTTGATGAAGATTTCATGCTGAAACAATCAATTTTGACAGAAATACCTAGGCCAAATGGAGAGACCATGGGATAAAATATGATTCTAGTGAGCAATAAAACAATTCAGGTAAATAAAGGTAAGGAACCATGCACTAGTTCAAGTCAAGAACGTGATGATTCCGAGGTGAAGAGTTCAGGAGTGCAGGAATATCTACTTGTTAGAGACACGGATAGACGTCTTATCAAACCTCCAGAGGGATATGACTCCAGTTACTCTCCATATCAGTTCAGGAGATCCATGTAGCTTTCAAGATGTTATAAATAGCCAGGAGAAAGAATAATAGATGGGTGTCATGATGGAGAAGATGAAGTCATTACACAAGAACCAAACTTGGGAGCTTATCTCTTTGCCCCCAAACAAGCGTGTAGTTGGATGCAAATTGGTATACAAGAGGAAGCTAGCAGTATCATAAAAAGAATGGGAAAATTTCAAGGCTCGTCTTATAGCAAAATGGTATTCTTAATAGAAGAGAATCGACTACAATGAGATTTTCTCCCTAATAGTGAGACGTACTTCTATCAGGGAAGTGTTTGTGTTGGTAGCCAGCCGAGATATGCACTTAGAACAGATGGATGTGAAGACTGCCTTTCTTCATGATGAATTAGAGGAGAAAATTTAAATGAGACAACTAGAAGGGTTTAGTGCAGTTGGACAAAGTCACTTGGTTTGCAAGTTGAAGAAGTCTCTATATAGGTTGAAGCAGTCTCCTAGATAGTGGTATGAGCGGTTTGACACTTATATGTTGAAGCTTGGTTACAAGCAATGTGAGTATGATTATTGTATTTATGTGAGAAGCCTTGATGATGATTATTTTATTTTTCTGCTACTTTATGTTGATGATATATTAATTGCTGCTAATCATTTGAGTGATATCAATAAGCTGAAAGTCATGCTAGGTAAGAAGTTTAACATGAAATTTTTAGAGGTTGCTTGGAAGATTCTTTTGTTGAAGATTCACATGGATAGAGGCTAGAAAACTATGGCTCTCCCCGAAAAGCTACATTGAAAAGATTTCAGAGAGATTTGATATGAGCAATACTAAAGTAGTAAGCATTTTATTGGCAAATCACTTTAAACTTTTCCTAGATCAGCATCCAAAGACAGATGATGAAAAGAAGTATATGTCAAATGTTCCATATGCTAATGTAGTGGGTTGCTTGTTGTATGTTATGACTTGTACTAGAATGGACTTGACACAAGTAGTTAGCCAAGTATGCAAGTACATGTCTAAACTAGGGAAGCAACATTGGGAAGCGGTCAAATAAATTTTTAGATATTTGAAGGGGATTACAAGTCTCAGTATCATGTTTGTCAGTCAATAAAGTAAGCCTTATGTTATTGGTTATGTTGATTCATACTATGCAGGAGAGTTAGATGATAGAAAGTCTATAATGGGTTTGTCATCACCCTTGCAGGTGGACTAATTATATGGAGATCATCAATTCAGTCTGTTGTTGCTATGTCTATAACTGAAGCGGAGTACATGACAACTGGTGAAGCTTCTAAGGAAGCCATGTGGTTTATGGGGATGATAAATGAATTAGGCATTGGGCAATGTGAAATCCCGCTGCATTGTGACAGTCAGAGTGCTATCTTCTTAGCAAAGAACTAGATGTATCATGCTAGGACCAAACATATTGATGTGAGATTTCACAAGATCAGAGATTTAGTAGCTTGTGGACATATACTATTGTAGAAGGTTCACACTTCAGAAAAAGCAGCTTATATATTAACCAAACTAGTTACCGTGAACAAGTTCAAGCATTGTCCGAGTTTGCTGAACATTCACTATTGCTGGACTACGAAGCGCCCCCAACCCAACGATGGAAGATGGAGATTGATGATATTCGTCAAGGTAGAGATTGTTATGTAATGACTCATATTCTCTAGATAACAGTAATACAAATTATGGAATTGGGCTGATGTAAATGTGTTGGGGTAGAAGACTATATATTTATGTTATGTAAACATAATATAATAAAGATAACAATAGCTAAACACAAATTCTTAGTCTCTAATAATTCATAGTGATATCCTCTCAATGTTTTAGAGGATGTAGACACAATTAGACGAACCTCATTATCAAATCACTTGTGTTATTCTCTACTATTTCATTGCTCACTTGTTCCCAATAATTGTTGAGTTTATTCAAATGTGAAGTACCACATTGGATATGCGGGGATGAGTGAAAGAGTTTATAAGTGGAAAAAACTCATGAAACTAATGTCTTAAGGTTTTGGTTCAAGACGTGGTGTCTCACTTGTGCCTCTCCACTCTTCTCATACCCCGTAACAATGGAACTCTCTGGTGGTCAGAGGCTCCTCGATCACAGTTTGGTCCAACAAGGTCTATGTAAACTATGATGGTGATGTTTGACAATGGAGTTTGTGTGACAATGGAGCTTTGGTTGGTCCAAATCGACCCTAATCAAACTAGTGAGGCTTATCCCAAACTTACTAGACTGAGCCTGAATGTTCAACCAAAGCTCAATTTGTAGGACATGGGATGACACACTCTTCGATTTTTCTCTGGTGGGGAGATTCAATAGGTAGACAAGTAACGGTCTGGTTTCATCCTCATTTTGTACGTGGATTTGTCTATATATTAATTTGATAGAAATAATAAAAGCAAATAACTTTACTAGCCACACGTCAATCTTAACTATTGACAAAGTTAAGCCCAGGCATCAAGAATATTAATACAAAGGGAAAAATATATCCCTGGCTTGCTTTTGAATACCCATAACATAACCACTAATGTCATAGGAACTTTTATTTCATATTTTCAAGTGCGACCTTTTGAATTAATTAATATGGTATTATACTTTCATGAAAGTATCCTATAAAAATATATTACTTATAACTATTGATTGTGTTATTGAGTGGTAAAGTGCAATAATTATTAAGTATGTTGATAATAATTAAGTAAATAGTAAATTTGATGAGTGACAATATATTCATTCCTATTTAAGTATAAAGAGTAGTGTTGTGAGAATCAGACTGAACTGGCAATCGACTGCGAACCAGACTTTAAAATGACTTTGGTTTACAGTCTTAATCGAATGAGAGTTGATCCGCTTTAAATCGAGAAAATTCGGGTCTGACCATGTTAAACCCGTTTAAACCGGATTAACCTGAGAAGTAAGTCGAACGGTTCACTTAAAAATTAAAAAAATGGAACAATACTCTAATCTTTTGTTTTACTCCGGCACAAAAAATGAAGAGATATTACTTTAATGTAATTATACATGATTATTAATTAAATAAAATTTTATATTTATATATAATTATATATTTATAGATAAAAATTATTAATTATGTATGAAATCACCCGGTCAGACAAAAGGTTTAACTGTTTGAACCGGTTAAATCTAATATGAAACTTCTTCCGATTTATTGTTTGACTCAGATTTCACAACATTGATAATGAGCTAAAATTATATGTTTAATCATTGAAAATATATCCCATTAATCAATTCAGTTTTTTTGTCAAAAGTTAAACTAATTGTCATAATATACTTTTTTCAGAATTAAACTATAGTTTTATCTTATACAAATTAAAGTGGCCGCTAATTATACAGAATCAAAATCACTATTAGCAAATAACTTTTAACAAAAAGTTGTTATTTTTAGTAAAGTGTTAGTTACTTTAAAAAAACGAAAAAGCCCACTATATAAATTACTGTGTTACAAAGCCCTCCACCATTAACTTGACCTCAGCAATAAAAAATAATATATATTATCACAATCTTAATAGTGTAATATATAAGCCTTGTTGATATAAAAATATATTTTTCTTTTACATGGGAATTAAAAAACAAAAAGAAAGCAACTACAACAAGTGTGAAAAGTCCATTTGCAGACTGGCTTGAGAGCCTTGGATTTTCAAGTCCTTCTCATATCCCCATATTAAGCATACATGTAATATGTCATTATATTCTCTTCCCTGTAGATATACCGAAGACGAACATTCTAATTCCTCCTAAGCAGCCACAAATGTTATGAAATACACTGATAATGTGATCCAAGCAATTCTGTACAATCTCGATAATGACATGAATGACTTAAAGATAATCACTCTCCAATGTAACGTGTCAATAACCCAACTTCCAAGTTAACTCGATAACCAAGAGTTCGACTTAGATAGAAAAATCACTTCTAAAATGACGAATAAAACCAGATAACCAAATGTCTTCCTCATTATATTACTCTTTATATCTCATATTAAGCTTAGATATGTAATCCACCATCATATTCCCTTCTCTGTAGATAATTCTCCCTAAGCAGCCCACAAATATTATGAATCTGTACATTCTCGGTAATAATATGAATGACTTTAAGACAATAACTCTTCAAATTAACTCGAGACCATGCTCAATGACCAAAAATTCGACTTAGATAGAAGAACCACTTCTAAAATAACCACTAAAATTAGATAACCAAATGTCATTTTGATTATATTATTCATTATTAATTTATACAACTTATCAATGAATTAAGCAATAATAATGTAAAATATCTTATAGTCCATATTTATTGAAAAAATAATTAAAACCCAAAGTGGTTTAATTTTAACCTAACATTAACAGAAATGTAAAAGTATATAAAACGTGTTATGAGAAATTGAACTGAATTTCACCACTTTGTTGCCGATCTTCGAAAGAATGGAGAATTACGAAACGATCGATGACGAAAACGAACATCAAAATATCTTCGAATCCTTCGTTTGCTGTGTTTGCCTGTAACTATACTCTCCTTTATACTATCTATAATTTTTTTTTGTTTTATTCATTTTTTTTGCTTCGAAATTGAAGAGAGCAAAGAAAAACACCTTATTAAGCAGTAGATTAAATTTTACTGTGAAATTGTGTTTTTAGATTATGTTTATATGTGTATATATGTATGTATGATTATATATGTACTCCTCCGAATCCTCGAAAAGTAAACTTTGTTTATTGATGATTGATTTACGAGTGACACATATGTTTTCGTATGGTGTAGGAGAATTTGTAGATGAATTTTGTCGGAGGATATCACTAATCTAATTTATGATTGGTTTATAAGTAACACGGACAAAATTTTACTTGGTTTATAAGTTTTTTTTATAATCTAATGTGCTTAGTGGTGACAAACCCTTAGTTTATTAAATAAGCAAAAACAATTTTTTCATTATTTGAGTTGATGTAAAGAGTAAACAATGTTAAGTCAGTTTCTTTTATTACGTGTACAATTTTTTGTATGTACCAATTTGTTCTATGCGAAATTAGTCATTTTAGCATATAGACTATTTTGAACTGCATTCGCGAAAATCTGTGGGTCTTTACTCTTTTATTTATTTTATTTTCCTTTTTTGGTAATCTGAAGCTGGTATGGATGCATTTTATATCTGAAATTTCAATAGAATAGTGATTGTTGAAGGTGGAATCTTATTAATTTTAAATTCTATAGATGTAATTAGTAGAGGAAGGAGAACTAAGCTGAGCTTGAGCTTTGTAGTTTTGTCAAGTCTGGGTGATATTTTATACATACTGCAAATTTAATGTTTTACTTTAACACTAAGATTTTAGTGAATGTGCTTCTTGTTTTTGGAACTTTTATTCTGTGGTCTTAACAGGCTTAAGTTGTTTTAGATTATCATGTCTTCTTAAGTTGGTGTATAAGCTATCTTATTTTCTTTATCAAACTGTCCTTTGCTAAATTTGACTTACATTTACATTTACAATGCAGGGATCTCTTATACAAGCCCATTGTACTATGTAAGGGACAATAATTTTATATAGACACATTTAATAATTTTAATACTGTTGTTTGATAAATTTTTACTTTTTTTTTGTTTATAGCTTGTGGTCATGTATCCTGTTTCTGGTGTGTCCATAAATCAATGGACGGTCTGCGTGAGTCTCATTGCCCAATTTGTAGGAATTCGTATTATTACTTTCCTACAATCTGTCAAATGCTTCACTTTTTGCTTTTTAAGATCTATCCTGATGCTTACAAGAGAAGGGAAAATCGGATGCTTGGTATGCTTCTCTTTCTAAGGGCTTTTGCATTAGCATATTGAAACATACATGTGCATGTGCCTTTTACAGTTGTCTCTTTGAAAGCATTTTGTGTGATATTTCACTATAAGTAAGGTTGAGAGAGTGGAGGGTTTGTAGTTATTTGATATTTACAATTGTTTCAAAAGGTTTTCTTTTTATCTACTGTGCTAGACAAGCTAAACTTAGGATCCTTTTGTGATTTACACATACCATAATTTTTTGGTAGAAAGAGGAAGATGTGGGGCTTGAAACTTGGTCGGGTGCATAAGACATGATTCTGTCACTAGTTTCTGCATTCTCTTACAAAATTGTGTTTCTTTATTTTTTTGTCATATTCTACTAGTTTCTAGTGCCAGTGACTTAAACTCTACATTATAATTCATCGATTTAATGCTCTTGAATTAATCTACTCCTATGGTAATAATCTATTCAACATAGTCAGAGACAAAAGATGAACCTCTCGATTTAATTTGTTGATATGAATGCTTGTTAATACTTAATACTCTTTTGGTCACCTTTTGAAACATTGGTAGATGTTTTTCCTTTTGTCTACTATAATAAACTTGCTGAAAGAGTGGATTGAGACACTCTTCTTTCTGACTACTTTGCTGATAAAAACGATTGTCTACTCTCTTGCATTAAGAGTTCAGTTGTTAGGAAGGTTTTTCTTGGGAAACAGCACAAAGGAATTTCTAGACCCACTGCATGTGAAGTGAAAATGAAAAATGTTAATCCCAAGATAGAATTATTTGGAACTACTGATGCAAAATATGCATGGATAAGTTTCTGCTGTTCTGTGTTTTTAATTTTCCCCCCTCATTTTATATAGATACCTAGTATCCCAGTGTGTGATTTTTTGTTCGTATTTTCATAATTCTTGGTACTTCTTGTGTACCCCTTGTGAGTTTTATCCTCCCTTAAAATTGCTTTTATCATAAATGAGAAGTAATCCCTTGTCTACATTATTGGGCAAAGTTTGACAATAATTGTTCATTTCACTGTTCCAGAGGAAGAAAAGAAATCAGGCCTTTTCTCCCCTCAATTTGATGCTTATACATGTGAATCACAAGCTAAATGTTTGCCTTCCTGCACTACTGTAAATATGAGTGTGGAATCTTTCGAATGCATGGAGAAATCAGAGTCTGCAACTCATGAAGGAGATAAAGGTACCCTCTATCCTGAGCACTCTTTCGAGAGAACACAGGAAGTTATTAGGATTCCTGTTGAAGGAGAAAACTTGCCTCAGGATGAGGATGATCAGCAACAGCGAATATCAGTTGCAGATGTGATGTGTATGACATGCAAGCAACTGCTCTTTCGTCCTGTTGTTCTCAATTGTGGTCATGGTACTTCGTTTCATATAAGTTTTCTCTCATTTATAACAGATTAAGATCATCAGTAGTGGAAAACTTGATTGTCTTTTTATTGCACATCTGCCTCATTCTCTACAGTATACTGTGAAACTTGCCTCGTCAACTTAGCTGTTGAAGTGCTTAAATGTGAAGTCTGTCAAAGTCAACATCCAAAAGGATTTCCAAAAGTTTGCTTGGCACTTGATCACTTTTTGGAGGAACAATTTCCAGAACAGTATGCAAAGCGAAGAGATGCAGTTCAACTTAGCCAACTCAAAGTCAAACCTGATACCACATCTTGTATGTATCTTCGTGTACTAATTTTTCAAGACACGTTTTAATATCTTGAAGCCTGCTGTTATGGTCAAATCATTCCAATACATGTATATATTTCATACTTCCTCTAAAAATGTTTTATAATATCTTACATGCTTATGGTTTTACATGTTTGAGTAATGAAACTGGAAGAGAAATATAGAATCTAAGGACAATGCATTGAAAGTTTTCTGGACAAAGAATTTAATTAAAACTGTTTGATGGACAAAATCCCAACATGCAAGTTGATTTCTTAGTTATAAATACAATGCAGCGAGAGTGCTGTAGCAGTTTTTTATATAGCTGATTTGTAGGGACATTTTATTTATTCCCTTTTTCTATATATTGTAACCTCTGAGTTGAGAATTGAAGAGAAATAATATTGCCTTTCTCATATCTTGTTCATGGTATCAAGATCTGGCTGCATTCTTTAACATGGTGAATATGGAGATAAGGTTCCGCCCTGTGTTTTTGGATCCCTTTTAAGGTTCCTCCCTGTGTTTTTGGCTGTACTTGTTTTGTGCATGACTTATCTCCGGGTCAAGATAAGTTGTTAGCCCGTTCAATCAACTGTATATTTCTTGGTTATTCCTCCATTCAAAAGGGTTACTGGTGTTACAATCCTTCACTAATCGGGTCTACATGTTAGTTGATATTACCTTCTTTGAGGATACTCCTTACTTAAGTACTTCAGTGACCTCAAAGTCCATTTCTCAAGTACTACCTCTTCCTCCAATTGATGAATCACTGATCTTACACAACTCCGTTACCAACTTGTAAGGGACAACTTGTTTATGTGAATTGCTTGAGTGATTTGTATGGATTCAGCCTTTTCTATTTATAGTAGAAGAGTCCATACATGATATGATTATCATATATTTAATCCTAATCACATACATGACATGATTTGATAATCATATATGTAATCCTAATTACGTTCATGATATGATTTGGTAGCTTGCTGGTATTACCAGTGCCTTCTGTATTGGCTTTGTAATGGAGTTAGGCTTATGCTTAGTTTAGATGATGACAATTGTCACACCACTAAGGCTCCTGGTCTTCTATAAATAGAAACCAGTCACCTATTGTACTACCAACTCTAATAACTAGTTCAGTTAATTTTTGTCTCTTCCCTCATTCTGTTCTCTAATATCAGCTAGCTTATCGGGTTTATCTTTCAGCTCCTAGCTTAAGTCTTCAGCTAGCTTATGTGATTTTGGATTAGGATTTCAAGCCTTATGCTATTTCATTTCTGCCCATCGAGTCTTTCTAGGAAATCGACTAGCATAGATTATAGAGTGAATTACATTGACTTTCTCGAAGGTTTGCCTGAATCACACTTGTTTTGTTTAATAGATTACCCGGCCTTGTTTGTCTTTGTTTTTACACCATACAAAAGGGGTATATTATTTGATGATAATTTGAACATAAGAATCAATTATTAATCCCATGAAGTTCACTATTTAGGTGAGAATATTCACATTTTGTAATTTTTCTTCATCATTATTGTTGGGGCTCAGCGAAGTTAAGTGAATGTTCACTGTGTAGGTGATATTAGGCAGAATATGAAATATATTCAAATAACTTCATAGTTTATTAATATTCAATTTATATAGGAATTGCACTTTATGTCCTTTTGTAATTGTCATAAGTTTTATTGATAATAAAATCAAATAAATTTGAATAATGTTTTAAGTGGATGAGCCCACAAATCCTAATGTTGGACTTTCTTATTCAGTAGTAATCTGCCAATATCAATGTTTTCCTCTCTAGTCTTTACCGCCTTTACCATGTATTTCAAAATCTCCTTTTATTTTTGGCTAATGGAAGATATAGCATATGGCACATTATTTATGTTAAACTTTACATAGCCATGTGCCAAAAAAAGTTCACATTGCCATTTTATTTTTTATTTGCATGAAGAAAGCTAACCAGCCATGGTCTATATAAAATATGTTATATGAAAAATCTAATTGTAAAAGAAACCAAATATTTAGAGTGTAACAATGACATCTACAATGAGTAGAATGAAATTTGATACTTTTGACATTTTTTGAAGGGCTTTCAATTGTTTAGGATAAACATATAGTAAAACAACAGATTTCTCATTAATGAGAAATTTTTAAATGATTTCCTTTGAAACAATCTGCTTGGAGTACTAGCTTAAGATAGGGTGTGTCATGTCATGTCTCTTTGGAGCAGGTTCTCTTGATGCATTATAATTGTTTTGGTCTTAAAGATATTAATTTTATCTCTCTTTAATTATCAAAGAAACTTCAGGAGAAACAATTATAGAAAAACTGACCTTATGTACTCTGGTATTTCTCCGATACTGTTCTCTCATTTCACTCATGTTTGTTCTAATTATCATGTATCGTCTTCTTTCAGGTTCACTGGATAATAGTAAAGGTGAGAAGATAGGATGGTGGAGGTCTGATCCTGGTTTGAAAGTTCATTCAGGAGTTGGTTGTGATTTTTGCGGGGTAAAAGCCTCTGCTTCATATCTTGCATTTTATTTGACATGTTGCTTTGTATTTTTCTTTTTCTCTCATTGGATTTGTGAGATGAAAATGAGTATGTTGAATGCTAGGAAGGCATATACTTCATCTCGTCTTTGTTTCACTGACCCAGATAGGTGGTGGTCATTTTCTGTGGCCACTTTTCACATCTTGGCTCTCCGATGCAAATGTCAACTTACAATGCTTAGTTTGCGAATAGTTGTACTTATTCAGTGTGCTTTGAGATGATCACTATCACTAGTGCTTTCAGAGATATTTGTCTCATCACTGATTTCAACATTTTAAAGTTGATCTATATGGTTTTACGTAGCAGTTGCTTTCTGTTTAAAGCCTATTATTCAGTGGTATTAGATATCAGATTCCGTATCCTCGCCTCGCACATGTTATCGTTCATTTTCTGTCCTTTAGCTTTAGCAAATTAAGGGATGATACTCTTGTCACCAATTTTCTTTTTATTTTGTATATCAGAGCCTATATTTTCTGCTTCTATTTATCTGCAGTGTGGTAATGTCTTTGGCTTGTGTACAGATGTATCCGATAATTGGGGATAGATATAGATGCATGGACTGTAAGGAGATGATTGGTTTTGATCTTTGTGGCGATTGCTATAACACCCGCTCAAAGCGTCCAGGCCGTTTCAATCAGCAGCACACCCCGGAACACAAATTCCAGCTCATACAAGGTTATGGGATAGTTAGGGAACAGTTATTTGGACAAGAGTCTTCATGGAATGTAGAATTTATACCCGAAGAACTGACTCGGGTTGATGATGAAGATGATGAAGAAGATGACTTGAATGATTGAAGTCACCAACTTAAAAATCGAACTCAAAACCCCTTGATCTTCTGTTTGATCCATATTGACATTCCTAAGTTGAGCATATTGGCATTTATATTCAGGCAACTTGACATTAGATGCAGGTATCTACTTGCTTATATTTAGCTATATTGATGTGAAAATGTACATATCCTAAGAGTTTACTAGAGATATGAAAATGTGTAGAGTAATTGGTATGAAAATATTCAAAATAATACAATCTGGAGCAGTTTTCATTATCCAATGTATGCCTAAAGAAATAAGTATGTTGAACCCTTTCTTGACAAGGTTTATTAGAAAGATCATTATGTCATGTGAAATTTTATGATTCAAATGTGCATTTTGGAGTTATGATAATAATATGAGAGAATAAAGCATAACAAAAGATAACTTATATCCTCCAACCACTAAGAATATGACGTATACTATTTTGTTTAGTTTTTAGAAATACTTTTGTAGAAAATGATTAAATATGATATATTATAATTTTAGTGGCTGAATGAGATAACTTACCTCTTTATATTATGAGATACTTTATTCTTATGATATATACACTATACAATAATTAAATAATATTCAAATTTAAATGAAGACAACATACTCAAAATCTCTGCATGTAGCCCTTACATATTTTGCATCCAATACAGTTTTCATTCACGGCAACATGAGCGAGCAAGATACAAAAGGTGATTGCATAAGTTAAAAGTTAGAACACTTGATTTTGCAATCACCTTTTGTATCTCGGTTTACTCTCATTTTAAAAAATGAGAGTAAACCAGGATAAAATTGAATTTCGTATCTTTTTCTTGTATATTTTTTATTTTCGGCATGGTTATATTGTTTTTCATGTTTGGGCTTGTCTGCTATTTCATATTCACCCTGGTCTAATATGACCCATATTCTAATATTGTGAATCAATGACATCACCAATATTAGAATTTATTTATTTGTTCTTAATAGGTTGTGATTTAAGAGAAAAATATTGGATAATTTTTAGTCTGGAATTTTGTTGTGATATTGATTAATGAGAAATATTTTCAACCCTGTACAATTTGTCATATATTAATTTTTTTATTAGAGTGTTTATTTATTTAATTTATTTTTATAACATAACAATCTATTGTTCTAAATAATCGATTAATTTATAAAAGTGATAATACTCTAAAAGACTCTTATTTGTTTAACTCCATCAACAGTCTTTTGTATTGCATTTTTCCAACTCAATTATTTGGACTATTGTTTTTTAGATTTTTTCAAAATTGATTTTATTAAGTTAAAGTTTTTTAACACTAAAATTTGTTTCCACTTCAATTTCAATCTCAACCCAGAATTCAAGGCAGGGTATTACAAAAGAAGTCTCAGGAAGAATGAATAAGTTCAAAGCATCTCTTTGATCTAAGAAACACATTTTCTGGTAATATGCTGTCAATGTAATCAAGAGTTACCAACTGTTAAAGGACTCCGGATCCTCTGTCCCTTAGAGTTCCTGTCCTTGTATCCCGGCCCAATCCCTCTTTGCCAACAACCTGTTAAAAGACCCCCTTTAGTGGCAATATCAATTTCATTTAACTAGATCAAACTATATACATTCTTCAAATAATGTATGGCTATCATTACTACAAACCTTAATCATATTAGAGGCAAGACTTGGAAGGACACATGTCTAATAGTGTTCAATGAACATAAACAATATCGATTATTCATACGTCTCCATGCAAGTCTTACCCTCATATTAGAACATTCTAACAAATAAACTGTGGGAAAACAATTCTCAAACATTTTTGTTCATGCCATGTCCAGAACCACTGTAGTCATACTATCCGTTGATCCAACGTATGTTTACCAGTTTTTTTTTTTGGTCTACCAAGATAGGAATGAGGAGATAGGAGAAATATCAGAAACCAAACAATACCGAATTTTACAATTTTCTTTTTGTCAATGACAGCATGTTCAACAGAATCAAGGCAGACCGAGTTGTGTAGCAGAGTGATTCAGTTGCGAACTTTTTTGGATCGGTAAATTGATTTTGCCTGGGGTTTCGAACATTTCAGTGACAGAAGTAATTTGCTTCTATGCCGAAGAACCATCTTTAGTTTTTTGTAAAGATCCAGAATTGTCTGTCTGCAAATATGTCAAGAATCAACTAAACTCAATAGGTACAAGTTGACAGCTAATACTTGAATTTAGCTTCAAAACAATATCTACTAAAAGAATGCATTTTTAAATCTTCAAATTTAATACTGTTTCATCATAAAAGAAATTAATACCTGTTCTATTCATGCTACCAACCAAAACACATGCTTTCATTCTATGACGGTGGAAGGGACTCTATAAAACAACCAGGTTTTGCTTCTGCCATTTCAATTTCATTAGGATTGTTATCTGAAGATTTCTCATCTTCCGTTGCCATCCTTTTCAGTTTCTCCTGTTGTATAGCGCGTAGCTCATATCTGATTAGAAACAAATGGGGGTCATATTTCGTCAAAATATACCATAGACCTTTTCTTCCACTCTTTGTTGATTTGATGTGCAGTATGTGCAAGTGTGAGCATTACAATTGTGTGTGCACAAAATATGAGGAGAGAGGAACAAAGAAAGACAAATTCGGAAAAACTTTGTAACTGCATACTTGAGGTTCATGCACTCTTCCTCCGGATTCTGTATTACTCAGACCAAATCCAGAGATGACCTTAGCAATAAAATTCATCTCTTACAATATTTAGTCTGATCCAGTTCTATTAAACACAATATTTTGAAGAGTTTCACATGGGGAACTTCACTTTTCATTTGTAAACATTGTCATGCAATAATTAGCAAGAATTTACAAAACTTACTCGAAAACATGACTCCTGGCAAGCTTAAAGTATATTTTCCAAAATTGCTTTTCCTTTAAATGGCGGGGACAGAGTACAAATCTCAGTTGAGCAATTTCCTGGAATATAATCAAACAAGAATAGCTTAAAATGCTAATGGTAGTATGGTACTGCTTTTATTTTTCCATTCCCGTCACGCCCTGCTATAAGATTATTAGCATCAATAGTCTTTTAGAATAAGTTAAATCAAAAAGTGGGTTATACGCACATGCAAATAGGCACCAGCGACAGCACTCAAGGAGAACCTACCATTACCAGAAAGAGTTGATAAAGCTAAGAATAAAAGCAGCGAAATATATTGAAAGCTTCTCTGATCAAGCACACAACTCATGGCAATAATGATTAAAAACTTACTTTATATCTAGGAGTACAGATAAAGATTTACATCTGAGACAATTTTATGACTTCAAACATCAATTATAAAGTCATTTAAGAAATCAACAAAGACTTATTATGTAAAGCAAAAGGAAATCGAGAGAAGCTAATTGAAGGAGAGAGTAGAGAAACTAAAGTGTTTATTTCTTTAACTTATTGATTACAGTTGCGGCATGGTATTTGAATAACCGAAATCCTAACTTCCTAACTACCACTGCTGACTCGGCAAGGGATGGGTGCAATGCCTTGCACACTGCAATCTACTGAATCACGGTGTGTAAATAGTTCTTATGACTATAGGCTTGCTACTCTAATATATTTTCCTAGCTATTAGATTCCAATTTCGCACAGTCTCCATTTGTATTGCCTAATCAACTAACTCCCTCAACCTCAACTTTCAGGGAATCTTACGGGAAAATGATGTCCAAACTCTAAAAAAATGTGCAGCAGCTTCAAGGCTTTAAAATCTCATGATATTATGCTCTTATAAACACACTCTCATTATTTGTTACATTCACATTTCACAGTTAGGGAGCTACCTACAATAAACTACATATAATTTTAGGCATGAATAACCCTTTAACTCAGAAGCAAAGAGCGCCTCATTATGTGAGGCTCCCACCTTAGTGGTGGAGTTTGGGGATGATAGGCTTACAGAGCCTTACCCCGTAAGTGGATAGACTGTTTCCGGGATTTGAACCAATGATCTCCAAGTCAGTCGACATCAACATTACATTACCATTACACCGAGTGATTCCGAAAAATTAATTTATGAGAAATGTATAATTCTGAACTAATCCAAAGAAACAAAATTGAAAACAAACCTTGACTCTTGAGAGAATGAGGATTGCATGTTTCTCTTGCCACTGAGAGAGATCCTTTAGAACTTTGGTTGAAGTTGATTCACTTTCTTCATATTCATCTGTATAACAACGTAAAAACACAATCTTTAAACCAAATGAATGAACAAGATCAAAAAATTAAAAATTAAAAAAGAGCAAAATATTGAGAAAATTAAAAAAGGTGAACCTTGGAGAGGGAAATTCTTAAAAGTTTCAAGGGTGAAGGACTTGACGTGGTTGATTAATTGTTGAGTAATCCCATATATGCATTCTTCTTCTTCTTCTTCATTTTGTTTGGATTTTGATTTTGATTTTGATTTTGATTGTGATTGTGATTGGGGATTTAGGGTTTTGGAAATTGTTGAAGTTCTTGAAAGGTTGCGTCTAAGCCACTCCATGATTCGCTTGATTTTCTTCTACAATGGTAGTAGTGTAACCATTATGGATTTCAACATATTCATCAAGCTCGACAAAATGCAATTAATGTGATCTATTTTTATTGTTAGTAACAACCTCAATATCAAAAATAATTAATTTCTTATCCAAAAAAATAATATCATATTATGACAAAAATATTAGATTCAATCCTACAAGCTGAAAGAGTTTGGATTTTTTAATATACTAATTTTTTATTTGTACCATTAAGAGTATCCTCATTTTGTGACTAAGAAACTAATCATATATGACATCAATAGACCAATACATTTTTAGTAGTTAATAGAATAGTTTAACCATAACATCATAATCTTAAAGGATTTAATATGTGGATGATATTATAAGTGTTTTTTACACTTTAGTAAATCATCTACCATTCATATGTTAATTATTTACTTTCCAATGATTTGAATTAGTACAGAGAAATCTAATAGTTTGAATTAGTGAGTAAATTTTAACCATTGATTTTCCTATAATCAATGGTTAAGATATGAAGTAGTTTTTTTTCCATTTACTCTTGGAATAAGTGGATCACTTCCCATAAAAATATTTACTCATATTCAATATTAACATGGTGTATGATTAATTCATAATTATGTACCTAAAAAAGGATCAATTCATAATTATGTACCTAAAAAGGATCAATTCATAATTCAAGACATGGATGAATATCATTCCAAAATAAAGAATAGACACAATGATCTGATTATCAAAGGATAATTCAAAATGGATAATTCTTTATAAGATATGATTAAAAAAATTGGTACTACTAAAAGTATCGCTTCACACTTTTGGTAAAAAATTAATCTTTTTTTAGATTCGTAGTTGTTCCTTTCAATAAATATCACTCTCAAGAATCGAACTTTCAACTCTAAAATCCAACGGAGATTTACATCATTATACCAAGGCTAGATATGATAAATTAATATAGGATAAATTCTCAAGATGACACTTCTTCCTCCCTCTACTCTACTTCAAGTTATCTATAGTAATTATTGACTATTCAAAAAAATATAAATAAATGATTAATAATATATTAATTGTGTATAAATCTTTACATCAATATATAAATATTACATTGATCTTTTACTAATAAATAAAAGGCATAATTCTTGTGATGATTAAAGCACATTGTTATCTCTTTGAGTCCATAAAAAATCAAATAAAAAATGAATTCAAACCTTGGTGACAAAGCATCATTATTTGCTCAAAAACATAATGATGAAATTTGGAGCAAAAGGGATTGCAACTTTGTTCATTAAACTTTACTACATCCTTTTTGTCCAAGATGAAGATGGAAATAACAAAATAAATAAGGAGTAATGATGTATTTCCATTTCTCAAAAAATTTAATGGGCACAAAACAATTTTAAAATCTAAAAAATATAAAAATATAAGTCAAATTAATCAAATTAGTCATACTTATCTCATCATACGGTAGATAATTTATCTTCTCCATCTAGTAAAAGAATGACACATATACTATTTTATCTAGTTTTAAAAATATTTTTGTAGAAAATAATTAAATATGACACATAATATAATTTTAATGACCGAAAGAAACAACTTATATTTTTATACTAGAAGATATTTTAGATAAATCAAATTAGAACCTTACATAATTAAAAAAAACAATATGACAAACTGAACATAGAATGATTTTTAGAAATAATGGGTAATATGACAAAAACTGTGAAAAGCAGGTTTAACAACTTTTGGTCTGCCTTTCATTTATGTTCCTTGGATCAATATTTTTTTTACTTTTTTGCTTTTAAGTAACCAATAGGAAATATAAAAAGCCATTGTCCCTTCTTTTGCCTTAATGATAAAAAAACCATTGTCCCTTCTTTTGCTTTTAAGTAACCAATAGGAAATATGAAAAGCACATAACCAGAAAAAATAAAAGAAAAAGATATATGTCAATGTATGAGTTTTACATATTATTGATGTTCAGTCGGTGTTGACTTATCAGAAAAAATAATCTAAATAAATGGTAGATAATATAATATCTATGTATAAATCTTTATACTAACTATTTATATATTTTACACTAAAAAATAATAGTACCCACTATGTCACCTCAAACACAAAGAGATCAATATATTATATATTGACAATATTGCCCAAATCTTTTCTTCAATATACTATTGCTGAGTATTATCATTAACAAAAAAAAATTTATAAGAGATTAATTGCAAAAACATTGTCTCTTTACATGTGGAATAGTAATAGATAAAGAAAAGGATACAATTGAAATTTTATATACTAAAAAACAAGACTATCATGCTATGTTTTTAACATATAAGCATGACAGCCTGCATATAAACATGCATGTATATGTTAATTTTGTCCTTATATTAGTAAATTATATAAAATTGACAAAGTTATTATTCATGTTAATTTCATTAATCTTAGGAATAAAGTAATAGGCATACAAATTTGAATAATCTAAATTCTAGAGTATAATATATTAGTCCCACTTTTTCAATTTATGACAAAAATTACTCACAATATAATATTTTATTCATTAATAATTTATTTACGAGTAATATATGTTAGTTACGAGGATCTATAACTAATTTTATAGGAAGATATATCAGTATCAGAGATATTATCACATTACAACTCCTTTATATGAACCAACAAGATGTTGGTCTAGCAAAAAGTTAAAGATTCGATTTTTGAGAGTAATATCCACGAACCCTGAAAGGGATTAGTTCCACTAGTAGAGGGAAACTCCTTTATCTGAGTAGACAAATGTGTTGATTGAGGCGTGCATATTTAGCTTGATTACATTGAGAAACAAAGTATGACCCACATAAAGACAGGTCCACTTCTCTGGACAATTGCAATCTATGCATTCAACTAAAATGGCTAAGGAACTTCTTCAACAAAAACTTAGTCTCTATCTCTTTCTTCACTTCCTTAAACCCACTATTACTATACTTTTACCCTTTCATTTCACTCCTCATTCTCTATGGACCGTACTCACAAGCATCAACACCATCAGCACCAGTTTTCCTTGGCCAACAGTGCCCACCAAAGATGCAATGAATGGTTTGTTTCATGTTTTTTATGTTTTGAGTTTTGCATGCTTGTGTTTGTTGAAGTTCAAGGTTGTTGTCTTGTTGAGTTTTTCTTGTATTTGTAGTAAAAATAAGAATTTTTACTTGTAGGGTGAGTTTCTTTTTGTTCATATGTTGTTTTTGTTGTCTATTTTATTACTATCATGGGCAAGGTTTTAAATTATGGTAGTAGGGTGTATATGAAAATTGCACGAAAATACGATTTCGAAGACTTCCTAAACTTTAGCATCGTGGCTTGCGGTTGTGGTCACGAGTGCAGATTTAAAAACTTGATCATGGGCATTGAGTTGTTTTTGCTTTGTGTAATCATTTCTTTTGATTTGATCATTAATCTTTTGTAGGATTTTTCGGGATGTGCCAAGTGATATAACTATAGAAGTGAATGGAGTAACATTTTCATTGCACAAGGCAAGTACCTACTTAGTTTGATTTTATTATGAGACTTAATAGTGTGATGATAAAAATTATGCACAAGTTTCCCTCATCATTGTTCTAATTTGTATTACTTTTGTCCGAAGTTTCCTCTTGTTTCGCGAAGTGGGCGAATTCGGAGGTTAGTAGCAGAACATAGGGATTCTGATATCTCAAGAGTTGAGCTTCTTAATCTACCAGGAGGTGCTGAATGCTTTGAGCTAGCAGCTAAATTTTGTTATGGTATCAACTTCGAGATTACACCCGCAAATGTTGCTCAGCTATGTTGTGTTTCTGAGTACCTAGAAATGACCGAAGATTTCTCAAAAGACAATCTTGGCTCACGCGCCGAGGAATATCTTGATAGTATTGTTTGCAAGAATCTTGAAATGTGTGTTGAAGTCTTGAAACAATGCGAAAGCCTACTTTCTCTTGCTGATGAATTAAAAGTAGTTAGCCGCTGCATCGATGCAATAGCCTCAAAAACTTGCGCAGAGCAAATAGCTTCGAGTTTCTCTAGATTAGAGTATAGCAGCTCAGGGAGGTTACACATGAGTAGACAAGCCAAATGTGATGGTGATTGGTGGATAGAGGATCTTTCTGTTATAAGAATTGACATGTATCAAAGAGTCATATCGGCCATGAAATGTCGCGGGGTTCATCCCGAGAGTATTGGTGCTTCTCTTGTGAGTTATGCAGAGAAAGAGTTGACAAAGAAATCTACCTTGTGGAATCCATCTAGCCAGACTAAACTTGATTCAAATTCCACTTCACATGAAAAGCTTGTGGTTGAGACAATTGTTAGCCTTTTGCCCGTTGAGAAACACGTTGTTCCGATCAGTTTCCTCTTCGGACTTCTAAGAAGTGCAGTGATGCTTGATTGCACAATTGCTTCCCGACACGACTTAGAAAGAAGGATTGGATCACAACTAGATATTGCAACGCTTGATGATATTTTGATTCCATCTTTCAAGCATGTGGGCGATACCTTATTCGACGTTGACACAGTTCATCGGATTTTGGTTAACTTCTGTCAGCAGGAAGATAGTGATGACGATTTAGACGATGCTTCTGTCTTTGAATCTTCTAGCCCTCATTCACCCTCCCAAACTGCATTAGTTAAAGTGGCGAGATTAGTGGACAACTACCTTGCCGAAATAGCCCCTGATGCAAACCTGAAGCTCTCCAAGTTTCTGATCATCGCAGAAACCTTACCAACACATGCACGAACCGTTCACGATGGACTATATCGAGCAATCGATATTTACTTAAAAGTATGTTTTATTATCTTTGCTTGATGAAGTATGCAACAATTTGCAATTTGCAGTAACAACTTTAAGGAGGGTATGGAGTAAAATTTACCTATCATTCATAAACTTTTCTAAGCTAATCAAACTTTATGTTATAAATATGATTTGTTTAATATAACTATCTATTCTCAAAACCTTCCATGTGACTTATAAATTTGTCTCTTCATTTTAATGTTGATGCTTATTGTAACTGCATTTTCAGGCTCATACAAGTTTATCAGATCTTGACAAGAAGAAACTATCGAAATTGATCGATTTCCAAAAGCTTTCTCAAGAAGCTGGAGCACATGCTGCACAAAATGAGCGCCTTCCTCTTCAATCAATAGTGCAAGTTCTATATTTCGAACAATTAAGACTTCGAAATTCTTTGTCTAGTTCTTACGGCGAAGATGAGCACAAGCCAACTATGCATCAGTCGTGGCGCATAAGCAGCGGTGCATTAAGTGCAGCAATGTCACCGAGGGACAACTATGCGTCATTGAGAAGAGAAAACCGTGAGCTAAAACTCGAGTTGGCTCGACTAAGAATGAGACTAAATGATCTAGAGAGGGACCATGTTTGTATGAAGAGAGACATGGCGAAGTCCGGTTCGCGTAAATTTATGAGTTCTTTTTCTAAAAGAATTGGTAAGCTTAGCTTATTTGGACATAGTTCTTCAAGAGGATCAAGTTCTCCCTCAAAGAATTCTCAAAGAACAGATTCAAAGGTGATTGATAGAACTTGTGCTAGCACAGAATAGGTAAAAAGTGTTAGTTTTTTTTATACTACTAAGGGTATTCTTATCTTTTTGGGTAAGGAACTAATCTCTTTCGTAATTGTTCGTGGCTACCCCTCCCAACAAGTGTCGCTTCAAAGAAGTATATGCTAGCTTTTTGATTGTTGTGTTAGCTTTGTTTGACTATATATCATATGTATAAACGTATATGTATGTTACAAGTTGTGTCCTATGTTACTGTGTCATATATTATTCATATCTAATTATCATTGATATAGTCATTTTACATCGACAATGTATAGATATTACACTCAATAATATAATGGCTTGTTGATAACCCACATCTTATTAAAAATATTAAAAGTTGAATGGTTCAATATTTAAAGTTACCTAAAGATTGAATTAATTAAGAAGATTTAGTGAATAATAATTACAATATTACTTTTGTATCCATCAAACATGAAATTATTTATATTAAGGTTCAATTGTTGTATCATCTAAAACACTTCACATTACACCTGAAGAATTTTGTATTAGGTTTAATCCGTTTAAAGATTAAACTGTCCAATTGGATCGGATAATTTCATATATAATTATATATAAACGCAAAAATTTTATAATTAATAATTATATACAATTATATTAAGTTAATGTATCTCCATCTTTTTTAACCTGAGTAAAACAACATAAAAAGCAATGTTCTATTTTTATTTTATTTTAACTGAAACGTTCAGTTTACTTTCCGGATCATTCCAATTTAAACGGATTTAGCACAATCGAACCGGAATTTCCTCAGTTCAAAGCATATTTGATTAAGACTACAAATCAGCGCCGTTTTCAAGTCTAGTTAACGATCAGATGGGTAGGACCGCCCGATCCTCGCACTACACGGTCCCCCTGGCCTAAAGAAATAAAAACTTTGCCTATAGAACATAATCATTAGGCTACAAGATCACTAGCATGCTCATCTAATTCTTTACCAAAAGAGATCATGAAAATGGATCCAAACAATAATATGCTTCCAACATATATTATTTTCAACTAGTTTATCAAGAATCAATTAAGTTTCAAAAGTTTGAAATGCAGAAAATGTTCCTGAAGCATGTCAATTGTGAAAGACAATGTAAAATTTAACAGCATATCACACTAACATATATTCGCAACCCCTCATAACTATAGTTCAAAAAGAATGAAAAGAGCAAGGGGTTTTCAACATTAACATATTATTGCACATTCCTATACTCAAGCTCTCTTGCAGATCAAATGATTATGCCGATTTGGTGTAGAAACGAACGGCGAATGCCAAACCCAAGATAAACAAGGGAATTAGAAACTGGAGGAGGTTGATGATGAACTGTGGTGTTTTGTCCTGATTATAGTGAGGCTGATTTGGAGAAGCGTTGTTGTTAACATTGGAAGAGATGGTTGATGTATCAATGTCTCCGACATAGAACTCTTCCAGCATGGCTTCGGCGCTAGAACTGTGACCAACATCATCGAAATCATCAGTTGCATCTTTACCTGTAAAGATATGGTTGTAGCTATCAGAAGGCGTTTACGAACATGTCACTTTCGTGAGACTATGAAGTATGAATAATTAGATGCAGTCGGAATTCGGAAACAATGCTGGATACCTGTGGAAGACAACAGGACATCATCACCACCAGGGTGGTCGTTTAAGAACTTCGTCACATTATAAACCTGTTCCAGAAAATTTTCATAAGGTAAAGGAAGATACCGATAAGAGGCAAGTACACAACATGGTACAATGGCATTGAATCCATTTAATCTCAAACATTCAAATCTACAAAATGGCACAATGACCGTTTTTAAGTCACAAAGGCACAACATGGTTCATTACTCCCCAGCATAAAATATGTGGTTTTCTTCAGTACGAGTATGGATAAATGTTATGCTTTTGCTCTCTTCTCTTCTATGTGTTCCGCTTCTTCTGAGTCACGCCTTACCATACTGGTTCGTAACCCACTGCTTTTTAGAACGCATAAGAACCGCGAAACGGTTCTCACGAACTGGTTTGTGGTACGCAGGAGGTATAAGCGAATTATGTGACTATGCTCAACAGATATGATCATGAACAATGACGACATGAAACAATTACCAACTATTCTTACATACATCTTATGACTATTTCAATGGAGAAAGACATTAAAATTGGGTATAGAAGACATGGAAACCGACAATATAAAGGTTGAGAAAATCAATTCACAATTTCAATATAAAACATGTTCACCTTGAAAGAATACAAATGAGAAAACATGTTTATATTTTACTTATTTCTAGATTAAAAAAGTCAACACTGAAGGAAAGAAGCACAACTTGAAAGTTCAATACCTCCTTTTTTCAAGACCAACCCTCCTTTTTCAAGACCAAATTTTCATTAAAGGTAGAATAAGATCAAAAAATCTAAAACCATTACAAAGAATTTAGATCTAAATAACCTCTACGAAGATTTAGTTTTTCGACAGAGCGCAATGTAGTCAACCCCACCTACTGGTAAAACCCGGAAAGGCTTTGGTAGTAGCTACTTATAAATCCTTGTCTTATTTCTGTAATGTGGTAAAAAGCTTTAACATTTCATTATGGAATCATGATTCTAAAACATGCCAACAAGTGAAAATTAACAATTCAAAAACTGTGATCTGAAAAAGCCTAAAAATCATATCTATACCCTTCACATAACATACAATTAAAACCATAAATTAGTACCTTAGAAGCAATTATAAGCATCAAAATAGCACTGCTATCATCAAAGTAACATAATAAAACCACTGCTAAAAATTAACACAATTTGGTCTATAAAAAAAACACCACAATTTCAAAAATCCCTTAAGATAGAATGGTTATGAAATTGAAAACCCATAAAGGAAAAATGAGAAAGAATGAAACTTTGCAATACCTTTCCACGAATAAGAAGCCAACAATCATTGGATTTATTGTGTTGAGCGATTTCAGCCAAAGTGAAAACCTTGTTGTTACTCATTGTTGTCAAGAGTTTAAACAAATAAAACCAAAATGTTTGTTGCTGACAATTTAACAACAATTGTTGGTTGGTGAGTGAGTCAAGGTTTTGTTTTGTATTTTTCGGTCAAATACAAACCCTACTTTGACCTTCTAGATGTTTTTATTTTTGTTTATTGTTTGTTTTTTAAAACATATTTTTGTGTGTCTTCCAACAAATATATTATTTCCCTCGATTCGGCGTTAGTCTAATGGTGTAAAGTCCAGTTAAATTTCTAGAACAATAAAATGTTAAGAGTTCAATTCCTGAAAGATATTAATTTCTTATCAAAAGGTGAGGATACTCCTAATAATACCAACAAAAAAATCCGTCAACTTTGTTAATGATATATAATATGATATAGAAAGATTTAATATCTTGACAGTATAAATATTTTTTAGATTTTTAGTAAATTATCTATTATTTATATATTAATCTGCATATATTTTAAACTCTATAAACACTATGAAATTAACATGTGTTAAGTGGAAAAAATTAGAAGAAGAAAAAAATTACATTAAAAACGACACATAGCAAAAATCTTTTTTATGACATGTGATGCTTGTATATGGTGGTTTGAAGAAAAAAATTTAATTATCGGACGTTCAAAAATTTCAAAACTTATGTATATATTGTTTATTTTGGTGTGGAGGAATATCTTTTATTTATTTATTTAAATCTAATTTTTATTTTAAATTCCATATAGCACAACTACCTATTTTGATAGGTTCTTGAAGTTTATTTGGCATAATCTTGCATTTAAATACATAAACCACTTTATTATTAACAATAAGTTTGTCCAGTGATGCAATCCCCTTTTAGATTTTTAGAATGACCAAAAAGTCAAATGTTCAATTCTTGTGAACTTATTAGAAGAACTACCACACATCCTGAAAGGAATTAGTTCCTTACACATAAAATGAAGAAATATCCTAAATAGTACCTAACTTAATTTTCATTTCTCTATAATTTGTATCCCTTATTGGTGACTTTTGTTAAAATGGTTAAGGAATAGCAAATTAAATAAAAAAGTTTGTATAGGAAAACTTAGTCAAGGCATCATTCTCCAATACATAGTTATCTTTTTCAATTACTAATCATTAGCCATAAGGTCATAATTAACAAAGTCATATATAAATGAATACATGATACAAAAGCAAGTCTTATTCTATTTTCCATACCCTTTTAAATAGAAAAAGAACATAGAAATACAAGACAACCCACATTCTATTTACACAAACCTAAAGGTAAAACACAAACACTAAACATAAGAAGAAAAAAAAAACAAAGGTTCGGTATAAGAGTTTTTTACATTGTCATTGCATCATCTACTATTTTTTCTCCATCTTCATTGACTCTTCATAAAAAAGTAATCAAAATGAAGGATGAATGATGCACTGACCGTGTATATATCTTTACACTGTCAGTGCATAAATATTACACTCTTCCTATTAGCATGCTAATTGATCTCTAAATGAAGAGATTTCCTCAAAGATGGGAAGCCTTTTTGATCTATTTGAGCCCCCAAATGCATTTAACACTTGATCAAGCCCTTTCATAAGCCCATCATCAAGGCCCAAAAGATCTACACTAAACTCTTGTTGGGGTATTTTATCATTCAATTCTTCAAGCAATTCATTAGCTCTTTTTCTTGATTTAGAATCACTTGACCCATTAATTTTTCCTTGTACAACATCATCAAGAATCAAACTTGCTTCTTCAAAACGAGATTGTTTTATGAGACATAAGACCAAGTTACAAGCCTTGTTAGCATCTGAATCTATCATTTGGGCTTTCTTGAACACAACCTCAGCCATCATGTAGTTTGTTTTTTGCATATAGGCCCATCCCAAGTTTCCCTGTAGTCAATTAAAAAAGAGAGAGTTTAATCGGCATAATCGTTCGTGTCGACATTTTTTACGTTGTCAATATATCATTCGTCATTCATGTTTAATTGAGTCAGCATTGTTATATACCAATAATCTTGCAGATTCTTGCTTGACGGATACTTGAAACTTCTTGCCATGAGAGCGAGCAGTCTTAGTAGGTTTTCCATTAAAGGCCCCACCTTGGTATATCAACCTTAGTTTTCTCTTCAGCAATTCAATTTGCTCTTCCACTCTTCCACATTTCTGGGAAGTTACATTTAATTATCTAACTTATCAATTAAATTTCACATATCCTTATGAGACAAACACAAATTACAAAAATGTTATGTATATTAGATACACATATTCTCGACACTTTTCAGGTTTATAACATAAAATATATGTCTGACAAGTATCATGATAGTGTCAATATTTAGATGTATAGATAATAGTATTGAACAACATAGTAGTTCCCCAAAAGTAGTATTAATACGATGGAATTATTATTATATATGTATGTTGGGATTTGTGTTTTAAATTATAGTTGTAGTTGTGATTGCGATTATTGTGACCATTACAATTTGGATGGCAACAATCATAGTGTAAATTATTTTGCGATTAAAAAATTATTTTTGAATTCGACATAGGTCGATGCGATTCAAATGCGATCTGATGTGGTTGTGTTGCAACTTAATGAAACCGTATCATTTTAATTTGGTATCACACCATGATATGATAGGATTATGACGGTTACCAAGTGGTCTACCATTTGAACCACTTTTGGGACACTATTATAGTCTTGAGTAAATCCTTAACATAGAATAAGGAATTGAAGGACATATATACCTTGTAGAGGTCAATAAGGACATTATCAAGTGACTCTTGGGAATGTTTAGAACAAAGATGTCTAAATGATTTGATTGCTTCAATAGCTTCTTCAGCTCTATCTAATTGCTTCATCACAACAGCCATGTCTTTTAGGGCACTATCCACTTTATCTCCAACATTTATAGCCTTCCAAAACAATGTTATTGCTGTTTCAGGGTCTTTGTCTACTAGCTGAAATCATTTGCATTTTTAATTAATAATTATTATGCACTAAGATTATGCTATCAATTATACTCAAACAAAAACAATTTCAACAATTATCATCTTGATTATTGAAAAAAGTTATACAAATGAACGATGAGTGATGAACTGATTTATTCAGTCAGAAAAAACTATGCGATAAAAGTGTAATTTAAGGATGGTACAATATTAATTTTGAAATTTTGTTCATAGTTAAAAAATGAGAAGTAAAAACAAATGAAGGTTGATATGATATTATGAATAACTAAAAATGAAAAAGAAAACAAAAATAAAAATAAAAGGACCACTTTAATTTGGAATAAATTCTGAATCTTTAGAAGCTCCAGATCCGAATCTAGTATCAAGAAAGAATCAAGGAACTATATATTTGCTTACTGTTGTCAACCATAATAGTTGGACTATTCTAAGATTTTGCTTAGCTTATACATCAATTTAATCGGGTTCAAATAATCTCTAATACTAGTCAATTCAATATTAGAATATGAGGTAAACAATAATTAATTAATCTTAATATTATTTTTATTTATTTATAATTAAAAACTGGGACCCTTAATTTTATCTGTTGTATATTATCAGATGTTTGAAAAGTCATCCAATTTAAACTATTAAATAGGATAAATTATGGATATGTAAGAGCAATTACAACGGAAATAACACCTTCATTTTTATTTGGATGTCACACATTATTTTATAATTTATTACAACCTCATCAAATAACAATAACATCTACTTTTCCCTCTCACAATATAAAACATCATTCTTATTCTTATTTGGGTGTCACAATCTATTTCATTCTTAACCAAACATTCACATTTTTCGTTATTTTTCTTTGTTCTTATTTCTCTCTCATCATTCTTATTTAAGAATCAAACAAAAATATTCTTATTCTATTAAGAACAAAACAATAATATTTTTATTCCGTTAAGAACAACCTTAAGAGCAATCATTATAGTTGTTCTAATGAAATAGAGAGTATGTTAGAGAATACTCAACATCTTAAAAGAAGAAAAATGTGGTAATAATAAAAGAAAATAAGATATTTTCTAACATGTGTGTGACTATTTAAATGGTTTAAAGAAATAAGTTATTTTCTTATATGAGACGATACTTTATTCTATTATGTAATTCTGATAATGAAATTGATGTGGAAAAGGGTATATACCTGAGCATGTTTGGCTTTGACATAAGGACTATCTCCATAAGGTACCTTGTGAATAACATGATAAAGGTCATCATTTTTCCCTTTTGAGAATAAACTCTTCTTCAACATAATAACTCTCTCTTATGTTGTTACACATGTATCCTATGATGTCTAGTCATACATAGTTTCATGCACTCTTACAATGAAAGAAGGAGAAGGATGTTATATAGAAGAAATGAGTGACACAAATAGGTATGAATCTAGATGGAATTACGTCCACATTCCCTTTTTACACTTATAGCATCTAATAATTAAGGGCTCCATGGCTTATTGGTGTGTGACACGTGTCACTCAATTGATACAATTATTGTATGACTCACTGTATTTTTTATTTGGTTTCTCGCCGGTATCCTCGCACTGGAGGCAATCCTGTCCGAGACGGAAACATCCATAGGTACGTGGGGCTAACTCTTCCAGCGGACATTTTTTTCCATCCACAAGACTCGAACCTGAGTTCTTGCTTAAGGGGAATCAAACATGTATCACTTGAATCAACGACACTGTATTTAAAGTTAAACAATGTTCACTCTAAATAGGTAATTAACCTTTTTGACTATTCGTATGAACGAATGTTATTATTAGGAATCAGATATTTTACTTATTTGGATTTTTGTATGGACATTACTGATCTAATGTTTTGTTGATGTGATAGCGCAATTGCATTTGTTATGATGATAGAAATAAATATGATTGATTTAATCCAATAATATAAAATGTAAAAAAACTATAATATTGAGATTGTAATTAGGAAAATATATTAGAATAAAATCCATGATTTTATCTTATGCATGATTATACAGCAAAACAAAATATTAAAGAATTATTTTCTTATTCAGACACTTTCTGAATTTGGCTCAATAGTTGGTAGGTCTGGCACATGAAGTGAGGTCAGGTTTGTTTGTGCTTATCAATTAACTTAAGATTTTAAAATCTTTCTACTGATCGTATAATGTTTTTATACTGTCAACATATTATTCACTATTGATTTATATTATTTTTGTTTGAGAGTCAATAATAATTAATATATGAATGTTGGATATTTTATTGACAATGTAAAAAATACTATGTATTAAATCTTAACTAAATGTCATCCTCCCATGAGACATGTTAAGATAAGATTTTTCATTACATTAATTTTGTAAATCCAATTTTCTTTCTACTTGATATATTAGTATTTTTTACATAATCAATCTAACATATTATTTTTATTTAAGAGTCATTGATAATTAAAATATAAATTGTGAGTGACACGTCAATAATGTTAAAAACTCTTACGATATCATAACTTACATATTGAACAAAATTGCTACAACTTCAATGCTTCCATTTGTCTATATATATTTTGGTTAATGTACTCTATAAGTAATGGAGAGATTGTTGATTAAGATGAAACTCATTTAATTTACACTAGGTTAAATTACGTTATAATTAATATAATAGGTGTCTCTAAAGTGTATGAAATTTTGACCTAATTGATTAAATATTTATTGATGTTTAAATTTTCTCAAATTTGAGACAAATGATTTATATGATATATAATTTTTAATAAGCATATAAACCAATATAACTTATATGTATACAACATTATTAGTGGTGTAAATGTGTAATACTTCATGGAAATTGATACCGATCTACTCTTCTTTAAGTGTTTTAGGAAAAAAAAATATTTAATAAATTATATACCAACCTTCATTATTATTAAGAGAAAAATAAGAATTATGGATTAAAGTAGGGAGATGAATTGAGAAGAATATAATATAAAAAATAATATATATTTTAAAACAAAAAAAGTACAAAGATATATTGGTTTGTGTAAAAATGCCCAAGATGACACTTAAAAAAGAAATATACAAAGTTTGTCAATAATATTGATTAATGTGTATGAAAAGACTTTATTAGTAAATAAAAAATTAATTTCCATCATATGTAAGACTAAAATTAAACTAGGCTTATTGCACACAATCATGTGTGATTAGTTGATAATTAAAAAAATGTATTCCATAATGTTTCAAAATTAAATTATAAATGATGGGAAGAAAAAAAAAACAAATCATTACTAAATGGAACCAAATATATATGATATGTTGGACCAATTTAATTTATTGGAAAATCATTAAAAAAAAAACTAACAAAAATTTATAGAAGTACATAGCTATAATTTAAAAAAAATACCAAATCAATTATAGAATTTAATAGATTTCTAATAATATAACAAATTTGTCCTTTATTACCTTTCTATCATTTAGCAATTTTTTATTGTGAGATATAAATGTATAATTTAAAAACAATGATCAAAACCTTAAAATTAATCTGTGAAAATATATATTGAAATAACAATATTTTTCATAGAAAGGAAAAAGAAAAAGGAGAAGTGATAGTTCTTTTTTGATGTGACAATATTTGTATGTATACTCAAAAGAACCTGGCCAAGGAATCCAGTTATATTCAGTTGGATGACTTAACTGACATGTGAAATACAATTAATTTCTATGTGTCTCTCAATCTTAACGGAATCTTCACCAAGAAAAAGATGTATATACTAATAATATAAGAGTTTTTATATTATTATTGACAATATATTATTCATTTTTAATTACTATTGACTTTTGAATAAAACTAATGTAAATGAGTAATGAATGATATGCACCAATTATATATTAATATGTATATTATCTTTATTTTTAATATATTTTAAAGACAAAAATGTAATCTCAATATAAATTAAAGAATATAAATATTATAATATATATATTAAAAAAATATTTTATAATCTCTCTTGCATCACAAAAAATGATATATGTCATTAAATGTTTTTCTGTTAAGGTTTCGTTTATACATAATACATGACACTTCAAAAAGATATATATATTTTGTTATAAGAGAGTATATTATTATTCACACAATAATGAATTTGATGTGATATTTTGTTATTTGAATACTTGTAAATATTTTAGTTGATTCATATTTCATTTATCTTTATTTTACTTAAAAATCTGATATATGGTAGAGGAGAAACACATTTACACTTATTTTCAAAAGTTTATATTGTGTTCTGATACATGTTTGCAAGCATAAACTAATATTTTTAAACACCTATCTAATAATATCAATATCTTAAAGACTCAAACTAATAATTACACATTAGTTTAATAAAAATTAAATATATTATCATGTTTGATAACCTTGGTGTTTAAGTAAAAATTCATTTACATTATTTTATATAAATGGATTGCTCCTCTATACTTTTTATATTCATATTAATTTGAGACATTTATATTAGTTTAATGTATAAAATGTATTTTTTCCAATTACTAAGGTAATATTGGATCAGTGCATCCAAATTAGGTACACCAAATTTAGGCAATAAAATAATGTGTATATGGACATTACAAAAGTTTTTTATTACATCAACATATTACCCCATTCATATCTAATAATTATTAACTCTTAAATATAATTAATGAATAATGAATTATATATTGACTATTTATAAAGATTTAGATTGTAACATAAAGGTTTTCAATACGACATTGGTCTAATAGTATAAGACTCTGCTAGGTCCTTAAGATAATCAAAGATTAATGATTCGATTCCTGTGAGTGATATTTAGTGGGACTGGTGGTCACGTACCCTGAAAGAGATTAATTTCTTACCCTAAATGTGAGGGGATACCCAAAAAAGAATTGAGAGAAAAGGAAGGCTTAGAAAATGAAGTAAATTGCTTTGGATAACATATCAAATGTGAAACATTATTCACAATGGTCATTCACAATTTGATAGTGTAATTTCAGAAATTGCACAAAATCCATATGAAATAACAATACAAAAAATCAAGTAACCCCATTTTATTAAGGGAACATAGTTCATTAAAGGATTCACATATTGCTGATATGGATCACCTAGCAGCACAAATGTTCCTGTTCCATTACAAAATTGAACTGTTAGGATACATAGTAATTCCAAACCTTTGTATAGATAAGGATGGAGTAGGGAAAAAACTTAAGTTCACTTTAATATTCTATAGTCTAGGAAGCACAAATACAACACGAGACACGGATACAACATGACACATGCACGACGAGATGAGAAGTTTAAAGATGATAGGGTACGACACAACAACAACAACAACAAACAGCCTTTATCCCACTAGGTGGAGTTAGCTACGTGGATCGAGTGATGCCATATACGACAGAAAAAATGATACAAGAGAAATGTTTTAAAAGTTGGCATGAGTCAATGTATATATAATAAAATGCTATAATTTACCTAACTATTGTGTCAATTCCATCTATAATGATATAGAATTCAAAAGGTGAAGGTAGAAGTTGTAGGATGCAGTTAGGAGTGTCGGAAAGTGTCTCGTGCAAATGTATCCGACAGATAGGAAATGTCCACAACGACTATTTTGAAGTGTTCGTGCTTCATAGACTATAGTGCTCTCACAAACATAAGATACATTTGAGAAAAGGGTTACTAAGAGGACTCATTGAATCATTCCACAATCCACATCACTAGTCTTAAGTAGTGTGGACGTGTGTCGAGAAGACGTATAGAAACATCAATAAGGAGAGTGAATCAGATAGAGGGTAACCTAATAGTTAGATGTTCATCGAACCAATAAAAAACTATAATTGAAACCGTTAAGAAAGATGTAGATTTAAATGGTGTATCTTAAAGACATGATTTATAATAAATAGAACATCATCTGATGTGGTCAACACACCTAAAGGGAAAGGGGCTTGGTTGTTGTTGTTAGATGTCAGACTAAGCAACAACAACAACAACCAAGTCATTATCCCACGGGCCTGTTGCATAGATGGAACGAACAACGTCGTAATGCTCTATTATAAATCATGTTCATCGACAAAGCAATACCCCTTAATTCTCACTTTTAAAGTAAATTGAATGAGACAAACACACAAAACACATTAGAGATAGAAGATAGAAAAAACTCATATTTTTTGCACCCACATGAAAGTTGTCTTATCTAAATATGAGTTGCAAAATTGCAAGCAAATATAAGAACTTGGGCATGTCCAACAACAACAACCAAACCTAAACCTACATATGCTTGATACAATACATAGCCGATCCTAAGCCCGAATAAAAGGCAAAGATTGTTTCAGGATGTTCACAACCAACGTAAAACATCGTCAAATCGCGACTATATAGTAAACTTGAGCATGCCAATCTAGATGATTTTTTTTACAAGTTCTTAAAAATTGAATCTTTATCACAATAGATTATGACTAACAAGACCAAAACACAGATTCTAAAGCCTAATAGATATATAGAATAAAAACTCACAAATTGGTACTAGTTGAGGATCTTGTTATTGTTGATTGAAGAAGAATAACGAGGAGGAGAATAAATCAAAGAAGCTACCATAGCTCCTGGTAGAACACCATACTTAGCAAAAGCTGCAATTTTTGTCACCACTGCTTTTCCTTTCATAAAAGCCATTCCTTTACTCTATTTTCAATTATCAAATAAGATTATATAAAAAAGTGATTATCAAAAAATTAAATTATTAAAGAAAGGAATTGAGATTGGTACCTGGGTTAATTGATTTTGGCTATGATCTGATTGAAGGAGATGAGTGAGAATGAGATGAAGAATTGAAGAGTTGAAGATTAAGTTTTTATATACTTTTAGGCCCATGTTTATACTTTATTGGTACACTTTGTTTTCTCTTCAATAATTCTTGGCCCAATTCTCAATAATGTGAGTTTATTTTTGTTGGTTTCCTAATCTTGGAGACAATCTTGTCCGAGCCAGAAATATTTACAGGTATGTGGAACTAACTCTTCGGGTGAATATTTTTTATCCACAAAACTCGAATCTTAAAGTGAATTAAACATGTACTACTTAAAACCAACGTTCGTTGATAATAATGTGAGTTTATTTGGATAAATATACCAATTTTTTTGGATAAGTATAAGTTTGCAGCTTTGATTTATGTAAAAAAGTAATATAAAGTGAATAATTTTTTATATTGTTCATATTTAATAAATATTGTTGACTTTTAAATATAACTAATATAAATAAAAGATATTGTGAATGATGTATTGACAATGTATAAATTTTTATACCAATATTGCGTATATATATTACAGTTTTATTTTTAGAAACATCATATATTATAGAGTGTAAAATTTATGCATTGTCAGTGTGAAGATTTATGCACAGTCATCCATAATTAATTTGTATTATTTATTTTGAAGAGTCAATCACGATTCAATATGAATGGTGCATGATGCAATGAGAATATATAAAACTCTTACGATTTCTGTACATATATTTTTTTTCTAGATTATATGCATTTATTTTATGGGAGACTTTTAAGATTTTTGCATCAAATTAATTCTAAATTAATTCTTTTCGAAGTGCATAAGGTTATGAGATGATGTTCATTTATTTATTTTGTTTTAGTCTTTTTTTTTGTTTCCCACGGGTATCCTCGTACTGGAGGCAATCCTATCCGAACCGGGAACATCCACAGGTACATGAGACTAACTCTCCATCCACAAGATTCAAATACGAGACTTTGCTTAAGAGGAATCAAACATGTAACACTTGAAGCAACTTCCGTTGATTTATTTTGTTTTAGTCTTTGAAGAAAGGAGTTGTGTTTTGATGCAATTTGATTGAACATTTAGTAGCACTTGATATTAAATGTTTCCAAATTTCTATGGTCATCTAGTTATGCTAAGTTTTTAATCATTAACATTTAAAGAAAAATTCAAGTTGACTTGGAATTTCTGATATCGACTTGTCATACTAAAGGTTATACAGATTATTATATAAAAAATGCATATTCGCAAGATTATAAATGGGTACACATCTGCTATCCCATACTTTGTGCCACTTCATGTGCCATGAGAAATTTAATTATTAAGTATTTTTCTGATCAATAACAAGCATGACACATGGAGTGACATAAAGTGTGGGAGAGCAGATATGCTCCCATTACAATTGATGTATACATGCGGCATCCTTCAAAACTCTCCCCTTTCAAATACTGCAGCAGCTCCCATTCCTGACCCTGAAATGATTCAAATTTCAATGATGATGTTCATCAAGGAAATGAATAACATTATAAACCCTCTCATGCATTTACTAGTAATGTGTTTATTATTCTCCTAATGTTCACATGACATTATATTAAACTGATGCAAGATGTTCATGATGGGTTTATTCAAGTGTGAAGTCTCACATCGGATATGAGAGGAGGAGTGAAAGAGTTTATAAGTAGGAAATGCCCATGAAACTAATACCTTAAGGTTTTAGTTCAAAATGTGGTGTCCCACTTGTGACTTTCCACTCTTCTCATACCTCCATAACAATGACTTGTGACTCATGGCCTCCTGCAAGACAACAACATTTCCGTTGTGCCGAGGCTTACGCTCAAGTAATACGTCCTTCCGTTCCTTGTGGTTATAAAATCAAATGCTATCTTATTTAAATACCAGCCTTCAATGAAGCTAACCATTGTCTCATGAACTAAGATTTTTTCACCCAACTTTTGACATGATAAGCATTTTTATATCATCCTCAAATGATGAATAGTTTTATATGGTATGAGTTATGGGTAGGCCAGAAGAAGAAAAAATCACCTATACACATTGAGATTACACCGTATCGACAATCTTTGCCACGACGCTTCATCTCATTCAATAAGGTTGCAACACATCGCGCACCTGACATAGAATAGTTGCATGTTAAATTCACCATTATATATTTATGCACCTCAAGTCATGAATTCATGTCAGCATAAGGTTCATAAACATTCATGAATATAAATTGATGAAGTTTACCTGTGGCACCCAAAGGATGTCCAAGAGCAATGGCACCACCATTGACATTGACCTTACTAGGATCAAGTGCCAATTTCTTGCAGGAATAAACAAACTGAGAAGCAAATGCCTACACAAGAGACAAGAACAATTTATTGCTTAGTACAACATTTACTAAAGTTAAGGTTGTTGCTTAGAGTCCACTTGCGAGTTGAGTTTTGGAGGGGAAAGACATTGGATGAGTCATATCCCAAGTGTATTTCATGGCTCTGAAGCCTTTTATCTTCCTCCAAAACCCAACTAGCAAACAGACTCTTAGTGACCATGAGGTCACGAGTTCAAATACTGGAAAGTGTCTTTCCGCTTGCAGGGGTAAATCTGTGTGCATTTACCCTCTCCGGACCCCACTAAGTGAAAGTCTCATGCACTTGGCCCGTAAATGTAGAATAAAAAGGATGTTGTGAATTATCATGACAACACTACTAAAACTATGTTACCTCATTGATTTCAAACAAGTCAATGTTACCAAGTTCAAGACCAGCAGATTTTACTGCAGCTGGAATAGCAAAAGCAGGTCCAATACCCATCACAGAAGGATCTACTCCAACAGCAGTAAAACTCCTACATAATTGAATGAAGGATATTAACATTTGCATTGAATTCTGTTTTTCATTTTAGCAATATAAAGGATGAAGAATGAGATTGTATTATAATCCTAACTTTGATTTAGATCATGTTTGTATATATTTACTAATATTTTATAGATTTATACTTATCTAAAATGTAAACCTGCCCATGTGTGTTTGATGCTATGCATAGCCGGTCGGCCGGTCCTAAGCCCGAATAAAAAGTGAAAGTTGTACTGGGCAGTCGATAGTCAACGTAAAAATTTATCATATCTCTGTGAGCTATGCATAGAGATTAGTCGTTTTTGAAGGACTGTGTCTAGATCCATAACGGATGTAACTAGCATTTGAAAAAAGGGTATCATTGTTTTTGCACCATTATTGTATACCTGAAGATTCCAAGAATAGGAAGCCCTTTTTGCAAAGCCACTCTTCTCTTCATGAGGAGCACTGCTGCAGCACCATCACTAACTTGGCTTGCATTCCCTGAAGTTAAAAAAATGACGTGAGAAATAGAGCAAAAAGATCCACTTGCGCATATCGACCCTCTCAGACTCCACTAAATGGGAGCCTCGTGCACTGGGCCGCCCTTTTTTACATATTTTGAGTACCTGCTGTTGTGGAACCGTCAGGCTTGAATGCAGGCTTCAGCTTTGCCAAATCAACCAAATTTGACTGTGGCCGGATACCATCATCAACAGATACTATAATTTGCTTCTCCTCTCCAGTTTTCGGGTCCACAATCTTAGGAAACAAAATCATTAGTAGTACTAAATTACGAATACTACAAGTGAAGGGAGTTAATCTTTGCAGTCGACACTTACCTTTGTAGAAACTGGAACGATTTCTTCTTTGAATTTACCGGCTGCTGTTGCAGCTGCAGCGCGCCTGTGAGACTCGACCTAATAACACAAATTAAAGGAGTCAATGCATCTTAAATAGATACATTGGATATTGAATAACGAAGGAAGACGGAACTTATGATAAACTTTTGCTTATTAAATACACTACTAGTCCTATCATACTCACAGCAGCCTGGTCTTGCTCCTGCCTTGTTACACCATAACGCGTTGCAACGTTCTCGGAAGTGATACCCATAGGAAGAAGACAATCTCCGGCTTGAGCACAGGTTTCTACCTGTTAACATAAAGAAAGGGTCAATCTGAATAAACCATGTTTCCAATGAAATGTGAACTTCAAGAAATACAACTGCAATGTACCTTTGGGTTAACTTTGCGAGTCGTTGAAATATTATCTTGTGACATAGACTCCAATCCTGCCCCAATGCCTGCATCAAATGATAGTAAGGTTAAAAAGTGCGGCCAAGTGCATGAGGCTCTAACTTAGTGGGGTCTGGGAATGGTAGATGCATGCAGCCTTACCCCGTAAGTGGAGAGATTGTTTCCGAGAAATGATAGTAAGATTAGGCAAAAAAATTAACACGATATTGACACACATAGTCTTGTTTCATTCTTACCGATGTCATAGAACCCAGCTTTTATATATGCAGCAACATCAGAAACAGCCTGAAGGCCAGATGAACATTGTCTATTGACAGTTCGAAGAGGCACCGTCTCTGGTTTAAAATTGGAAACATGAATTATAACTTGGAAATTGAGCAAAAACACAATAGCTCTAAACTTCGAATTCAACAAGATTTTCCTTTTAATCTTGTTTGTTCAAGCTTTATAAATAAATGCTTTCAAGTATTCTAAAAAGGTGATTTTTGCTATAACTTCTGCACAAATCAAAAGATATTTTTTGCTTCGCTACATTTATAAAAAGTGCTTTTAGCGAAAGCTTTAATATATAAATCAAGAGCTGTTTTACAGAAGTTAGAAAATACAGCTTTTCATCAGAGCAGAACTTCAGATTTTCTTCTACTTTTTACTAAAAGTTCAACCAAACAAACTTGTAACTGTGATAAATAATTTACCCGGAAAACCAGCATAGAATGCTGCCATTCTGCACTCAATTGCTCTTTCTGATCCTGGTCCTAGTACTGTGCCGACAACGATGTCTCCAACTTCAATTGGATTCACATTTGTTTTCTCTATTACAGCCTATATGAGAAATTGAGAACTGATAAAATAAGAAACTACGAACAGAAAAGGAAAAAAGATCATAAAATGAAGCTTAAGATGATTTTGACCGAAACCATTTCAATGTAAATAAATAACTTCCAATCATGAACCATTATAAATGACAACTAAACCATTTTTCTAGCATGACAATTTTTCTTCCTGATCAAATAATTCCTATTAACCAACCGAAGAGTTTACCTTTAGAACAGAAGCGAGAAGATCATCCGGAAGGGTATCCTTGAAGCCGCCGCGCTTCGCTTTGCATATGGCAGTACGATATGCACTGATTATTCGAAGTCATTAGTTTCAAACATACTGTAATTAACCAAAAGATTGAACAAGAAAAACAAAAGGCTAGCATTGATAGTGCAGATTAATGAACTTACGCGACAATTACAACGTCATCTTCCGAAAAATTCCCAGCAGCACAAATTGAAGCCTAATAATAAATGAGAAAAGGAATGAATGAATAAACTGAACCATCTCCAAAGTTGTTTCAAGTAAAGCATGTCTAAAATGCTTCAGAAGGTGAAATGTCAAAAGATTCACAAGAATATGAATACATATAATCTTAAGTTACATTTGTGTTCCATACATATCATATGAATCAAACTTGATACTATTACTAAGGATTCATTATTTTTTCGTACTACCAACGACAAGAGTATCCCTCACCCTGTGGATAAAGAACTAATACCTTTCGAGGTGCATGGCTGCCAGCCAGCCCCTCCCAACAAGTGTTTCAATCCCTTCTCAGGGATCGAACCCTTGACCTTTTCATCTTTCTAGGGATCTAACGAAAACTTACCCCACTAGACAAACACCTTGCCGATACATAAAAATTTCAAAAATGAGGGGTGTCATAAAAAGATTTACATAGTAAAATTAAGAAAAATAAATTCTTGGGGTTGACTTTATCATAGACAAATTACTCCCTACTTCTACCATCATAACCAAGACACAGTAATATGAAAAATGACAATGAATCAAACACTAACAAAAGAAGAAAAAAAACATTTGCTCCTGAAAACAAAAAAACATGAAATACTATAGAATACAAGAAACACATAAAAAAACAATATACATGTCATACTTTTATCGGCTGATATGAGGAAATACTTTATACTGAAAAGATTGAAATGGTGATAAGATATAAACATACTGATAGATCAGAATTAGATTGTTGTGTTTGAGAAATAGGTTGGAGTTGTTCAAGTAGGAGTTTTTGTCTTTGAATTGCTTTGTCCATGTTTGAGTAACAATGTATGTGTTTTTCACTCTTTCCCTTAACTAAGTTACTCTTTATGAGTTTCTAGCAAAGTATAGTATATACTTTGGAAAAGGAATAACATTTATATAATGGGTAGTTGAGAAATAATAAATGGGAGACGTTGACTTTGAAAAACACTAGTGAAGTTCATGCACTAGAACATTATTTTAGGAAGTAGATATTGTTGAATATGTTTAATTAAGATTTATGATAATCTTATTTCTCTCTTTACTTTTATATTTTAATTTCTAAGGGACAATCATTTCCAGACTATATAAAACATTATGAATGGGGTGTAATATCTGAGGATTACAAGTGTAAAGATTTATACACGGTTAGTCTTATTTATTACTCATTTTTGGTGAGTAAGAGAAAAAAAACGTATATATTAATAGTGTATGAGTTTTATATACTTTTATTGTATCATTTGACATTTATACTTAATCTTTGACTCTTGAAAAAAAAGTAATTCATATGAGTGAAATGAATTATAAATCGACTGTATATAAATTTTTAAATTGACATTCAACTATTTCTTTTTTTTAATATGATTTCATTAATAAAAATATAAAGAAAATATTATTATCAATAATATATTTCTTACTTTAAATATAATTAAAAGATTTTTTTTAGAGAATAAAGTATTTCCTCACACTAGGGGATAATTGATTTCTTTCGGTTAGTAAAAACATACATGTGTGTTGTTTACTTGTTTTATTTAATTTTAGAGATATTTTTATAGAAAATAATTAAATAGGACACATATTATGATTTTAATGGTTGGAGTATATAACTTATATTTTTGAAGAACATACTCTATTTTTTTTATTTTTTGTATGAAGTTTGAAAGTGAAATATGATTTTGGTGGAAAAGAAAGCACATGGCACGTTTTCCACATAATGTGAGCTGGTTTTGATAGATAAACACATGCATTAGCTTTTATTGAGACTTTTTTTTTATATGGAATACTTTTAATTTATTTTATTTTCTGGAATAGCATCTGAATTTTCAAATTACTACCCCTCATCACATTCTAATTAAGATACAGCTCATTTTGTAATAAAAATTAGACTAAAGACTTATTTTGATCTCTTCAAAAATTGTGTAAAAGTTTAGTGACTAGAAAATTAAAAATTTTTGTGAATATCATTTTAAATTTTTACATTTTTAAAAATTAAATTATTAAATAAGGACAAAAGTAAATATTAAGCCTAAAAACAAAAATTGAAAGGTAGTGGTGCTACCTAATCTTATTGTTGTTTCTTAAGGCTGAAATTAATGATATTAAACTCACATCAATCAATGACTCAGTCAGAATATTAAATTAATGAATTACTGGTTGGATTATTGGGTTAATGTTAGACTGGTTGGCTCAGTTTATGTAAAAAAATTATAATATTAAGTAACATTATTTAAGTTTAGGTTAGATATTCAGTTCAAAATTGTTGGCTGAAATGCACCAACGGAAATCACCATCTTCATCTTGCTTGTAAATATGTTATTTCAGAAAACAATTAATTACAGTATGTATGGTTAACAAATAATTAGGAAAAAGTGCATTGAAATCATCATTAAAATATAAATTAATTGAAAATAAGTAAATTTCAGAATTAATAATGAGACGATAAAATAATATTGGTATAAATAAAAAACTAAAATTACATAACAATGATATGATGGCCAAAATTAAAAAACAATCAGGATGAATGAAAATTTTGCATTGTTCATAATTTAAATTTTTTATTTATGTAAATATCAATTCCACTAACAAATAAAGTTTAATGAATAATTACGAAGAAAAATAGTTTACGGTAGTAACTTATGAAAAATATGAAGTTTAAGAGGGTTTTCACACTTTTCTCAATAATTACTTATACTCAATCTTTGGTTAATAATCTACATAATAATAAAGGAAATTTGAAGGTGATTTTTGTTTTCACCTTATTTTACCCCTACTAATAACTTAAAGATGGAGATACCTTATTTTTGTGAATCCCCTTTATCAAATAGAAATTATTATCCTCTAAATGTTCTACCATGTTCAAAATTTATCTCTTAATAATATAACAAACATAAAGTTTTTGAGATTTTTATCTCTTGTTTTTTTTATACAAAATCACCAATTCCAACAGGTAAATTTTAATAATTTCATCCCTTTATTTAATTTTTATTATGAAAATGTCATTTATTAAAAACTTGTGTCATGTGTGATGCCAATAATCACAAAAATGTGGACTATCTCAAAAAATTTGTGCATATATAGGGGAACACTCTTCCAGGCACAATTCTCGGTATATACACTCAGGGTCTGTTTGCGAGTTAAGTTTTAGAAGAGAATGGAAGGTTTCACCGTCATTTTACTAGTATATTTTTCGGCTTTCAAGCCTTCCCTTTTCCCTCTAGAACCCGAATGGCAAACAGACCCTAAAAAGCAGAAAATTGAGAGATACAATCAACTATATATCATGATCTCAATTTCCAACATTTACAAGAAAAGATATCATGTCTAAACCAGAATAAGAAGAAACAATTGGCAACTATTATTCTAACCCTTCAAGCATTTATGCCACCCAACCCTCAAAGATAAGGTCTTTTAATAACAATCATAACTGCAAAAATATGCCTTGGTTTCAAGAAGAAGCACTAGACCTTAACTGACATGCCTGACAATCCCTTTGCTTGAAGGGTCATAAACATAGATCGCAACCTGCGTGTTATCTCTGTGAATGACGGTCGGCTTTCTGGATTACGTGACCAACATTCTTCCATGAGCTTCCTCCATTCGGCATCGCAATGTTCCGGAATAGGTGGTCGAAGAGTGTTCTTTACTATCCCCCCTAAAAGCACACCATCGAAAAGGAAGTCGGAAATGTAAGACATGAAGTTAATATTTTCTAGGAAGGGCATATAAACACAGCCTTGCTCCTACAAGCAGAGAGAATGGTTTCGAGAATTGAATCAGTAACCTCCAAGTCACAAGACAACAACCTTACCGTTGTGCCGAAGCTTACTCTCCCCATGTTTGGCTCTGAATAAGCCCAACTGGGAGTATAGCGCACTTCAAGTCAGTATACATTTCGAAAAAAAATTACATTCTTCTATTTCTAGCATGATTTGTTCCATTCAACTATCTTCTTACATTCACCATTATTTTTCATAAGGTTATTGTGCCACTGAGGAAAAAACTTTCCAATTACAACAGCTATGGTAGACACAAGAAAACAACAATTTAAATCAAGAGCACAACCAAACAAGCCCAAAGCTACTAAGAATAAGACTAATAACATAATTAAATAAGAAAATAATCAAAATAGAGGTGGCCTAGTGCATGAGCTTCCACCTGATCGGGTTTGACGACAGTAGATGTACGCAGCCTTACCCTTACAAACGAAGAGGTTATTTCCATGATTTGAATACACGACATCTAGTTCACAAGGCAAGCTCAAAAAATTTCTCTTTGTCTGATAAAAAATTGGATAGTGCTCTTAAATTCCCAATTGCTTATACAATTGAGATTTTTATATGTTGATTAACATAACTTTATTAAGATTGATGAATATTATAATTAATTTGTAAAAAAAACTATCAACAGAAAAAACTGAACAGGTATGAGAGTGATATTGTTCACATAATCTTACCGATAATGGCGCCACAATGCATATCCGCGTAAGGTTCCTCCCCAGTCAATATCTCCCACATTGAGATGCCAAATGAGAAAACATCAACCTGTAAAACTCACTCCATAAGCTAAAATTCCCACAAAACATCATTGATTCCTTTGAATCACTCAAATAACTAAATTTATATGAATGATGTGACTAACCTTTTCCGAAACCCTGCTGCTGCTACCATTCAACAGCTCTGGTGCCATCCATGGAAGGGTTCCGCGCACACCACCGGATACCAGGGTATTGCGTTTAATTCTTGATAATCCAAAATCTCCAACCTGGAAAAGAATAATCAACAAAAACATGGTCAAACCATGTAAGCCAAATTCATAAAATTCAAACATTAAAGTCTACAATCAAAAAAGGGTTTAATCTCAACCACACCAAGGATTTTGAATATATATTAATCTAATATATAAAAAGGGTGGTTCAGTGCACGAGGTTCTCACCTAGTAGGGTCTGAGAATGGTAGATGTATGCAGCCTTACCCTCGCAAGCGAGGAGACCGTCCCCATGATCTCCCGGTCATAAGGCAAACAACCTTACTGTTGCACCACGACTCACCCTCATTGATCAAATATATACATGGGTCTTAATTTCCATAACTACTAGATATGAACTAACATATACATAATGAATCTGAACTTCATTAACATACATAATTTGACTCTGGACACTAACAATCACAAAATCTCTATTCATTTGCGAAATGAAATGAAACTACAGTTCTTGAATTCTTACCTTGCATACGGGCCGTTGTGGATCCCTTAGATTGACTAGCAAATTGTCACACTTCAAATCAAAATGGACAATATTTTTTGAATGCAAATATTCCATACCAAAAGCTGCATCCATGGCAATTGCTAGCTTTTTACGATGATCTAGTAATCTGCAGCAAGAGTTGGAGACTCAGTATCTGGATATAAAACTATTAAAATGATATCGAGAGAAAAATGATAAATGCTACCTATCTTTCGTGATGAGGACATGCCTAAGGGAACCATTAACCATATACTCAGTCACAGTTGCCAAGGTTCCTCCAGATCCATCCGGTACTATCCCATAAAATGCAACCACGTTAGGATGGTGAAGATTTGAAAGGATTTGTGCCTCTCTCCAAAAGTCTTTTGTCTAACCACACGCCAAGAAAAATAATCACTGTTATGTACAGAGTGCTTTCTACTTCATGGAAAACCGGCTTTATTTAGATCGGGAAAATTGTACATAACATGGTGTTGAGAAGTAATTTTCACAAAAGACTCACCAATCTTTCTTGCTCAGAATATCTCCCTGCAAAGCAGCTCTTTTTAATTCTCTTTATAGCAATATCTGATCCACGCCATTTTCCATGATAAACCGTTCCATAAGTACCAGATCCTAACTCCTGAAGTTCTTCAAGATCATCGTTCCTTATTATCTGAATTACAAGCTAAAAGTCAGTTATACCCAATAGGAAAACTATTTGTATGATGTAAAGCAGAAATGAACCAGAAAACAGGAAATTATTTAACAATCATAAGCACAACGATGATAGGATAATAAGAAGACAATGTGATCAAAGATTCTAGAAGAAGCAAACACAATATTATTGTCCTTTAGGCCTAGTTAGCCTTAGAGGTCAATTATATCAAGTTAGTAGCAAGGTAGTATGCATTCATGATTCATTGAAGTAAAAGGAAATTTTGTGTATTCATTGTGGCAGCAGAGCATTCGCATCACTGGGGTTATAGAAAACTAGGCATCACAATGCCCTTCAAAGGGCGGCCCAATGTTGCAGTGCACGAAGATCCCACCTAGTCGGTATGGGGAGGATATATGTAAGCAGTCTTACTCCGGCTAGTGGAGAGGCTATTTCCAAGATTTGAACATATGACCTCTTAGCCACTAAGTATCAACCTTACTATTGCGCCAAGGTTTACCCTTCAACTTGAGAGAATTAGCAGATTTTATTTCAGAAAAGGAAAAAGATTGGGAGGCTTTTTATCCAGAACACATGAAAATATTTAATATCTGCCTTTGTTAAAAAAATATAAGTGACAAAATAAAATTCCATTCAACAATTTTTTATATAAAGAAACCGGTTTCATAAAAAAAGGTCTGAAATCAAAATTTAAATATCTGATGTATGCCGTCATAAGGACCAATACAAAATTATTTTACTAGAGGCGCAAATATAAATCTTCACCATACATTACATGGATACAGTTGTATAAAGGCTATAAGTATAGAAGGATCTCAAGTAAAGAAGGATCTACTATTATGATTTTGCCATTGACGGATTAATATAACTCTCATCACCGAAGATAGGAGTTATTGAGTTTAAAGCAAAAATAAGAACATCTATTATTTTTTCAAGTTGCTGAACAAGAAATGAGTCCTCTATTGGAGCCGAATACTCTCAACAGATAGCTAGATGTGTCATTTCAAGCTAGCACGATGCTAATCAGCATGATAATAAAACACAGGTTCTGATCTTGAAAAACGTAAAAGCCAAAAAATGGAATATTTCAATGATGGACAACCTGCAAACCGTAGATGCTTGCTTCCATTTCTGCTATCATTGCATCAGTGAGGAATTCATTCCTGTCTGATTCATCATCTTTAAAATCCTATAAATAAAAGCAAAATATTCAGAACATAAGTAGGGAATTAGCTAAGATTCAAATCTTATTTAAGTTTTTCCTACCTCAGGTTCAGACTCTCGGATGATGCTCTCTTCCTCTGTAGGAGACAAGGATACAACACGACTTCCATTTTCATCCACGATTTTTGGGGTGATTGTCAATGAAGAATCAATGTCTGGAGGAGCAATACTAATCATGTCTTCTATTGCAGAAAATGGCTCCACTTGGTTTACATCATTGTGCTTCTCTGATCTTCTTGATTGTTCAGACATGACATCGCCAGCTTTTGACTTTTCAGCAAAATGGCCACTGGTAACCCGATCAACCATCTGGTCTGAACTGGTTATCAAGTCATGATCAATATTCATCTTTGGAATGGGCTGGTGGTTCATAGACAAGATTGAACTTGGACCAGGACCATCCTTAAGTACAGCAGGATACAATGATGCAGAGCTTAAAGTCGGATTTTCATGAAGACCTGCACCCTTCAGATTTACAGAAGGGTGAACATGTGGTGCTTTACAAGGATCTAAGTTAATGGACAGTTCAAACATATCACCAAGAGAAGTTTTGTCACTAGAAGTTTCTCCACATTTGAAAGTCGAACTATTTAAGTCAGAGTTTCTTGTCAATGAAAAATCAGTACCTTGCTCACCATTCAAACCTTCGGCCACAGCACATTTCTTACCATCACTAGTCTTTTGGCTGGTGTCAAGAAGATGATAAGGGATTTTGTCGGCATGATTATTCATGCAGACTCCCATCGTGCCTAATGATACAGCAACCCTATCCTTTGGATGTAGCTCCCTATCCTTTTGCATATTAACCTTGGCATTCAAATTATTAGAAGGGAAGGAGTCCAAAAGATTCAACTCAGTGACATGAACCCTATGATCGGAGGATGCTTCGCCCTCGTAAATCTTGCTCTCCTTTGTCTCAGTAGGATTCTTTTCTTCAATTCTCTTAATCATTTCTGAAGTCAAAGAATTCTCCTCAGCATGCTTCACTACAAAGCTAGACCCACTTAGATTAGTTTGAGCAACCGGGTACTTTTTTTCAATTAAAATGCTATCACTATGAACAAGACCATTCATTCCCGGTGATTCTGAATATGGAAACGAGGATGCAACATCATGCCTTCTGTGCAGTTCAGATGAATGAATATTATTTGTTATCTTACTTTGTATTTGAGGATAAAGGAGAATGGAATCATTATGTATCTCCAGAATGTTCCTCTGTGAGACACTAGAGTGTAACATTGAAGATGATGGAGCCTTTGCCTGGTCCAAGGAGAAAGATAGGCCAGTTCCTTCTTGTGAGCAGTATCCAGATCTTGTTTCACACTCATGCAACTGCGAATCAGAAAAGGCATGAGGCATTCCAAAAGGGGAGAACGTAGTACCATCAGATTCGGCATGTTGGCGGATTGGGTCATCCACACGTGAAGGAGGATTTCCAGAGAGGGGTATTCTTTCCTTATGCAAGGGCCTTTTACTAAAAAATTTATCACTGTAACCGTCACTTGGATTAACATATAAAGGAGTCACAGTTTCCTTGTCAGGATTGTAGTTGCCAATATGCTGTTCATAGTGCTTCTCCAGCTTACGAACATCGTTGTGTTGATTAAGAAGACTGTTACTTAACAAAGTCACAGGTACTTGTTGAGAGTATCTTCTATCAGCAGTGCTTATACTGGAGTTCTCAGGTTGTAGCTGAGCTGTAACAAAGGATGTGTTGCTCTCGGTACTTCCTTGGCACGAATTATTAGCAAGCAACTGTGTATAACCGATGCTTGAACCTCTTCCCTCAATTCGAATCGGGGATATCAGTGGAGATTGAATGTGGGGTCTGTGAAGATTCAGGGAATCATTAAAAGTTCCATTTGGATTTAAAGCATTACCACCACCTTTAGCGTCCAAAGGATAAGGGGATATGGGAGAAGGGGCGAGATTCAAACTTGTATCCAACTGACTCGCCTCATTTGTCGAACAATGCCCTCCAATGCTTTTTCCATGAATAGGGTCTGTTATGCCATTCACGGCAACAACATATTGGTAACCGGGATCACTCTGCTGAATGTTGCTAGCCTCAAATGAAGAAGTCTCTTCAGATTCACCCAAAGGAACTAAAAATATTCTGTGTCTCTGAGAACCTTCATGCCTTTCAAGCCCATAGTATTCCTCTATCATATTTTGAAGATCTTCATCAGAGGAGACAGATATTAGAGCATCAAGATCCTCCCCTGGAAGTTGATATTTGATTGTGTGGGGCTGGTTGCAAATACCCGAGGTCTTCTTCACAAGCGCTTCCCATGAGATATCCTTTCGGATAGATATCATATGAGTCTGTCCCCCTACATATCTGAGTTTCCCATCACTGGGCCTTGGTAATACTTTCCCACCAAAGCTGCATAGAAACTTCATTTTCTCAGGACGATAATCATCGAAAACTCCTGAACCAGAATGATCATCCGAATAAGTAGATTCATACTCATATTGCGCACAAGGGGACACAATTGGCCGATGGCCAGATATGTCACTAATTAACTCACCAATGACCTTCCTTGAGGTATGGGAATCACCAGCTTCCTTATTGCTTTTGCTTATACTATTTACAAAAGCCCCATTCTCCATCTCCTGGGTTGGCTCTTTCATAGAAGAAATAAAGTCGCTTATCTCGGAACTCTCAGATTCCATTCTCCTCAACCCCAAAATTTTAGTAAGACCTTCATACTTAACATGGCCATTCTCCCTATTCAACCCAAACCTATCTTCATGCTTCCGGTATCTCTCAGGTGAAGCAGGAACTCTTCTAGAAGCAATTCCGTTGTTACCAAATGGCACATAAAATTCTTCCTCTTCCCAAACAGAGATATCGTTATGTACACACTGACCTGTTGCATTTGAAAAGGGAGGCAACAAGCTATGATCCTTCCCGGTATTGGTACCTAACAGGTTTCTTGCTTTATTCAGTGCCATAAATAGTAGTTTCTCAACTGCTCAAGCTGCAAGCTCTTTTCAGGGGAATGCTGATACAATAATCGGCCGAGAAGTACTAATAGTCGAACAACCCATATTCTACACTATTAACACCGAAGTTCAACATGTAATTACTAATCGATGTCCAATTACTAGTTGACATAACAATTTTGGGGATGCTGAACTGCAGCAAGAATACAATTTCGCAACCGAAGCAAGGTGCACGACGTTCCAGCGATGAAATGGGCTCGATTTAGACACTCTATCTTGCTATATATATAAAAGCACAGATGAACTAATCTCAGATTATTGATAAAAAAGGGGGCAAAAGAGGAACTACAACAAAGTGATGAAGATTCCAAACAAAACTGAGAACCCTTTTATCACCAATAATCTGAATCAATCAAATTCTACCACCACCACCTTCATCAACATTACAAAACCAATATGAGCAAATCAGGATAAAAACAAAATAAACAACAACAATCAAACATTTATCTGGGTCGGCTACATGGACCGGAAAATGTCATAATGCAATTGTAGTCGGTAATTAAAAATGGAGCACATCTGATGTCCCACTTTCTGTACCACTCCTTGTATCATCATCTCTAATTGGTTTTTGAAAAAAATTAATTATTTAAGTTAAAAATGTAATTATTAAATAATTTTCTGACCAATCATGCCTGTATAGAGTGTTCTATGACACAAATAAGTGAGACGGCAGATGTGGACCCAATTAAAAAAGGTGGCCCAGTCCACGATTGAAAAGACACTCATGCAAATAATCAGTTTCTAAGTTTTGAACTCGTGACCTCAATATCATAAGACAAACAACCTTAACATTACGCGCCGAGGCAATTCATGCAATAATTTAAAATGGGAAACAATCAAAATTCAAATTTTTTTTATAAATATTACCTGAAATTGGAAATAAATAAAAAAACCAATTGATCAGAATGCTCTGTTTTCCTCTGTTCCACCTCTGTTTTCCATCTCAAAAATGGTGATAAAATTGGAGTTGGAAATTGAGGCTTCTTCAGAGAGAGAGAAAAATGAAAAAGTGGGGTTGGGAAAAGATGAATTGAAATGAGAAAATTGAATGAGGTGATGATGAAAAAAAGGGTATAAACGTGGCTTGTGAAGGAGAGATAATTTTGCGCCAAAATCACTCTCTTTTCTTCTCCTTTCCCTACGTGCTCCAATCTCATTTTTTTCAACAACTTTTTCCATTTTCGATTAATAATTAAAGCATCTATATCTATATTTATATTTTTTCCTTTATTCGGGTGTGAAGTTGAAATAGTTTAGAAGTAGAATATGTCAATAAAACTAATGTTTAAGATGATTTTGATTCACGATACAATGTGACTTTTCACTCCTTCCATATCTGATAACAATGAAATTCTGGAGTGGGTCGGAAGTCCTCAATCTACTCCAATTATATATTGTATACTTATAATTTGAAAAGGAATGAACTTGCAAAGTTTGCATGAATAGGGAAAATGGAGAAAACACTTCCATGCTACATACTTATATTTAAGTAAGGAATAGGTAAAGCCGGAATGAGTCGAACCGAGTCAAACAAGAGTTCAACTTGATAATGATTGGTTCGACTCGAGTTCGATACGATTTAATTTTTTTAGCTCGAGTTCAGTTCGGTTAAAATTCGTGACTCAGTTCATTTGGACAACATAAATAGTTAATTAATTTTTAAAAAAAATACTACAATTTTTTTTATACATATAAATATAACCATCTTTATATTGATAACAATAAATATAAAAAATAATGTATGAGTATTGTGTGTATATATATATATCGAGCTAGCTCATAAACCTAACGAGTCCAACTATATCCAAGTCGAGTTTGGTTCTTTAATTTAACGAGCTCAATTTTCAGCTCAAGTTTGACTCATTTGGTTCATAAACCAAGTTTATCGAGCTAAATAACGAATCGAATTTCAAACAAATACCGAGTTGGTTTGGTTCATTGTCATCCATAGAAATAAATATCATATGATATTATTTCTAACTTAGGAGACTCTATATATATAAAAATAAAGATATGCAACAATGTATATGAATTTTATATATTATAATTATATCATTTCTATAAACTAACATATCAAAATTGCCAAAACAAGGCAAAAGAGACAACAATATTCACTTGGCATATCTTAATCCAAATCAAGATGAATGACATCATAAAATCAAACTCCAAATAATATGTTGATCATTTTTTCAACTTTGACTAGATTTAGAAAATCTTATTTTAAGTTCATCTAATCATCACCATAATTTATGAAACTTAGCAAAAAAAAATTTTAATCTTTTTTGTCTATTTAATTTTTTAGTGAGTAAATAAAAACCTACAAGAAAAAAAAATGTAGAAGTTTTCCCTTTGTTACATATTATACAAATATAAAGTGTAGTTTAATGCCCCAAATATTGTATCCTATATTTAAAACATTATATCCATGGATATCCACTTACAAATATAGATATTCTAGAATTCAATAGATTAGTTAAAAAAAATAACATCATAAAATTTTCTTACAACGTAATTCTATATTGACTTTTAGATATAAATAAATAATATAGTTAGTCTATATAAATATTTATAGTGAAAATATATAAATATAATAGTCATGTTACTTTCCACAATAGGGGGACTAATTTCATTATATTTTATAATTTGTAAAATAAATATCTAACCATAAAGTGGGTATATATAAAACGGGAGCACACATTCTTTCTATCATGTAATCTTAATTTGTTATTTTTTTGTTACTACTAACTTTGAGATGTATGTCCTCCCAATTATTTTGCAGAATGTTACATCATTAAATCAACATATTGTTAATACCCTTAACTTCTTATCATTGAAAAGAAAATAATTAATTATGAAAATTTTAATTTGAATATTTTTTCTCAAACCAATAAGAAAGTGTGCCACACTTTTGTAGAACAGAAAAAATGAATACAAGTTTTTTTATACTGTTACTATATCTCTCAATTGATTTTCAATAATTATTAATCCTTCAAAAAAAGTAAGTAATATAAATAAACAGTAAATGATATAATATACTCACTATATATATCTTTATACTATTGACAGTGCATAAATTTTATACAAATATGACCCAAAACAAATTATATTTGTGGATGTTTCCAGCTCGGATATGATTAAGTCAAGTGTGATGAGTGGGAAACAAAAAAATATAGTGAAAAAGTTATTAAAGGTTTTTAATTTATGGAAAAAAAATACAATAGTATAAAATAACTTTAGCTATTACTATTATTCTTCTTGTAACAGCACTTTCCTTGCCTTCAAAATTCTCTCTCTCAATTCTCATTTCTTCAACTCATTTTCTACTCAAAACCGCTTCGGATCTACGTCACCGCCGACGAATTCGTGTTCCGATACGGCGGAGGTGATGGCGGAGTTGCCGGAAAATCACCGCCACTCATCTTCTAGCTCGAGCGATCTATCGGTGAGAGTGGAACGTGAAGTAGATGTAGGAAGTGGAGAAGCTGTTTCAAATGGAAGATCCGTTGTTGATAATAGTAGCACCAGTTCAGGTTAGTATAATTCTCTTCTCTTTCTATTTTCTTTTTGTTTAGATTGTGTTGTGTTTTTTTGCTAGGACATTTTGATCCTCTGGAATTTTATTTTTGTGTGTAACAATTTGATCGTAAAAATCGGAAAACTCGAAATGGTCCCGAAGATGTCAAATTAGTCATTTTTAGTATTTTTATGAGTAACTTTTGGTACAGTTTAGTTCGACTACTTGATCCATATTCGCTATCTTTGGTTACTAGTTTAAAATTTTAAGTTTCTAGCTATCAAATTGGTATATGCAAAAATAAATTATTATAAGGAGCAAAGTAGTTATTCTGTATTGGAACAATTGTTATAAGTTGAATAAAAAAGAGAAAAGGAAAGGAAAGAAAATATACGATTAAGTTATGAAGTTCAATTTTTTTTGAAAGCGGAATAGTAACGTTTTTTCTTCCTTTTCGAAGCTGAACTGTTCTTAGTTGTTAGTTTGGTTTAAACTTTTCTGATGTTCTGAGGTGTTTGTTTGCTTTATGGGAAATAGAGGAACCGAAAATTTGGGACAAAATCAAATCATGGGAACTTCGAGTGGAGTGGTATTCAAATCTATAAAAGTCTGTTAAATCCAGTTAGATTGGTGCTTTTCTGTGACCAATTTGGCCTGTAAGAAAGGACATTTTTGACTGATTGTTTTTACACAATATGATCTAAAATGAGGTTTTTCTTCCCAGTGGAACCAGTGTGAAGTCAGTCACATCTTGCATTGATGAACTTGGCTATTCACTCTTACAAATTATTATGCAATCAACGATTTGATAATTTAACATGATGTGGCTAGTAATTGGAGTTTATTTTACATAAGGTGGTGGGTATGTGAAATTTGTCTAGGAAATGATTTTCCTTAAAGCTAGGAAATCATAAGGAGGTTTCTATTTTGACAACAACCTTAGTTTGAATGTAGATTCTAGAACGAGTTACTTCTACAATTGGGCAATTGGGTGCAGTGAGTGTAATCTTTCTTAAGCACACACACAGTCACACACATTCTCTGTATAACATGTATTAATTTCTTGATCCCTATATATTGTTGAGGGGATTATCTTCCATAGTTCCCGTTCTTGAGTATCAGCCTATCAAGGATCCTTGTTCATGGCTTCCTATGTAAAATGTGGAGTTAGGCTTGTAAGGCATGAAATTATCCAACTTAAGGGTTTATTCTTAAGATAAGAAAGGAACGGAGACTAATTGCTAGTCCACCAAATTATTAGATGACCATTTAGCTGCATCAAAAGCAAATTGTTGATATTGACCCATTCGATTTTCATAGTATGATATTTGTATGACATCACATATAGAGGGATTAAGCATTTTAAGGTGCTGTTACAGCACTCCTTCCTTGCCAAGAAGGAGAAGTGTTCTTTTGGTTAAAGATGCATTGACTACGTGTGGCACATTATATGGAGGCACGGTGTTTCCGTGGATGAAGGCAAGGTTAAGGATGCGTTGAATCAATCACTTCCAGCATATATTAAGACCCTGGGAGGTTTCGTTGGGCTCGGAAGGTACTTTTGAAGGTTCATCATAATTTTGGGTAGATCACTGCCTCTCTTACACAATTATTTGTTGGAGCAAAATGCCAAAATGGGCTAATATTGAGATGTAACATTGGGAGCTTAGGAAGCTTATGTGGTACGAGTTTGAGGTTCAGTACAAATTAGGGCATGCCAACAAGGTAGCTGATGCCCTTTTTTGCAAGGTAGAGGCTGCAGTCTTACATGTCATATCAGTGTTGAGCTCGAAAATAGTCGGAATTGATGTAGCCGATTAAAAGCAGCTGAGAAGAGGAGGTGCATAAGAGGAAGGGGAAAATAGTCATGTGTAGTGATCCTGCTCTATGTCAACAAAAATGGAGCTTTTCATGGTTCACCATTCTGAGGGTCTCTCCTTGTTGGAGTATATTACCTTAATGAAATATCATTTTTCATTTTCCCAATTCTGCCAGTGTTCTTTTTCTGTAAATTAAGACTTTGCCAAGCTTCTCTTTGCATTCTTGATATAGTACATCTATTTTATCTGAACATATATTTGATGCTTCAATTTCAACTTTATCGCTCTTTTCTGAGTTGTATCTATGATAGTCTTGTTTTATCCCCTTATTCAGGCATTCCTGGCGAGGGATTGTCTAATGTGACCACAATGCCAGCCGATATATTGCATGGAAATAAATTGGAGTCAAATTCAAGTACGTTTAAGTTGGAAAGGTCAAAAACAGAGAGGCAGAGACATCTAAGGCCTGAGGATGCAGCACAAATTTTTGATGACAAAATTCCTGTCCAGGAGAAGGTACATTTCTGTGATCATGATATCTCTTGCTTTTCCTTTTCCCCTTTGCCAGGGAGATATATTTATGTGGTTGCATTGGTTCTGCGGTAGTTGATAAATATTTTAATGAATGTGGGTTAAAAAGAAACTTCTGTTGTGCTCCCCCAAAAGAAAGAAGAAACTATAGGCTATGTATAGATGGGATATATGGTAATGGAAATGAGAGGACTCATTTTTTTGGAAGGGTTTTACAAGAGGTGAGTAAAATGAGGATTAGCATATAAACCCAAAACTTCCCTAATAATTTTTTACGAGCGTGTTTTAGAGAACTTCCCTAATAAAAGTTCCTAATTTGGAGAACTTTTGAGGATATTATACATCCAAACAATGGGAAGCAAACTTATTAATTAATCTCCATACTTTCCTTCTCTTTTGTTCCCCTTTACTTTATACACCCAGTCAGCATTCAGAAGATTTGTCATATGCCTTTTGTCTCATATGACCTTTAGGATCCGTTTGCGAGTTGAGTTTTAGAGGGGAAGGAAGGGCAAAGGAAGGCTTTAGAGCCATTTCACATGTATATTTCTTGGCTCATAGGCCTTCCTTTCCCATTCATTCCCCTCCAAAACCCAACTCGCAAATGGATCCTTAGGGGTTTGGAGCATGTTTTGTCAGTTTTGAAAAATAGTCAAGTTAATAATTAAAGAAGCTTAACTGTTTGTTAGTAAAACTCGAGTATTGGCTTTATTCTTTAATCTCTCTTGACAAGTGTCTCCTATATTTTCTGCTTCTTATTTATTTGGAAGGAACAGAACAACATGAGCAATGATTAGAAAAAAATAATTTAGTTTATAGAAAAGGGACTGAGGCAGGGTTCACCAACCTCATACCTTGTGTCACCTTACTAAATAGAATTTGATCATGGCTTCTGTAATACATCCAACCATGCCTTATTTTCTTCTTCTGATCAGAATCAGAATCATCATCTTTATCTTTGTTTTTAACCATATATGGCTGTGACTTAGCTGATTTTTACAACTGTGCAGATTAGATTATTGAACAGAATAGCTACTGTAAAAGATGATGGAACTGTAGAATTTGAAGTTCCAGGAGATCTTCAAACTGAAGCTCTTGGTGTTCGATCCAGACATTTGGATAATGTTGTTGATGATTCACCTGATGCTATGGACCAACATTACATCCCGCCGTTGAATATAGTGATGCTTATTGTTGGTACACGAGGAGATGTGCAGCCATTCGTTGCAATTGGCAAACGCTTGCAAGTAAGAGGCATTTTCTTATACATCAATTTTCTCTTTTCCTGTTTTATAATATATACGATGCTTATTGTTGATACATGAGGATATATATGGCCATTTGTTATAATAAATATGATTTATGTATAGAGACATTCTAATTGGTCGATTATCCATTCTCATGTATGTATATGGGTGTATGTACGCATGTGTGCTAACATCCTTCTTTTTAATGAAGTGTTACTTAAGAGCAATTTAAATAAATGAAGAGAAATAAGATATTAGAAACTTGTGATTCCACATTTGATACTGCTTTCACTAGTCTCTAGTATTTGTATCTGCTGTATTTTTGCCACTGCAAAGTTTGTGGTGTATTTTTGGGTATATGTTTAGTATCTTTGTGACTTTTTATTGCCTTAGTATTTTTGTCACCATTCTAACTTATATATTGAAAATATCATTCAATTTTGTTTCCCTATGATAAAAACTATACGAATTGAGATTTTAGTTATGTTAATAATTTGTGTTTAAATACTATTGCACAAAATGGAGGAATTTTTATATGCATTTATGTGCAGGATTATGGCCATCGTGTTCGATTAGCAACTCATTCAAATTTTAAGGAGTTTGTATTGACAGCTGGTTTGGAGTTTTATCCATTAGGCGGAGATCCAAAAGTCCTTGCTGGTTGTACGTACCATCTACCCATCTACAACTTTGTTCTTCTATTGGCTGAGTGGCCTTACAATTTTGTTCTTCTAGAAGCTTAACTACAATGGACAGAAGCAAAAAATATGGAAAAAATAATATTAACCTTTAGATCTAAGTATTTTGAATGATGACATGATTATATTGTAATACAAAAACATAACACTAACTTGTATTTATACTAATACTAGACTCTTAATTAAATAGGGAAACTAATCATAAATGATAAAATAAAGTAATTTCAATTCTATGAGATTTTCTAAGATACTCTAAACGAATATAAGATTATGAACTGCTTCCTCTAAACCAATGACGATCCTCCTGTAATTGCTTCCTCTCCACCAGTGTATCTAATTGTGGACCGCATCACATGATCGGCTGCAATATTGCGGTTGTGGTGACCGCTGCAACTGCATCATACCGCAATTGCGATGTGATACCGATTCACAGTGATGCGACCGCAATAGGTCGCACACAATCGCATCGGACCACATTTGGACCGCATCGGGCCGCAATGCAACCGCATCGGGCCGCATCAATGTCAAAAATATGTTTTTACTCAAAATAATTCACACCGCAACGGTCGCAATCCGCATCGCAACGACCACCATCCACATCGCAACGGTCACAATGACCGCAATCGCGACTGCAACCACAATTTAAAACACTGCTCTCCACCATTGTTACCTTACGCTGCTACGATTCAAGCTCTTTCTCCTTCTCTCTCTTCCAGTCCCGATTATGAAGCTAACACAGAAAAATTATCTTACTTCGTGCAAGTTCATGTTGGCTATTCTCAAAGCCAACAAAGCTCTACGTTTTGTCCATTCTTCTGAGATTCCTCCAAGATTTCTCTCTGAAATCGATTGTGATCTAAATTTGTGAATCATGGCTTCTCCAGTTGGGAGGAGCAGGATCAAACCGTTTTCTAATGGTTGCTTAACTCTATTTCAGAGTCTATGCAGCCTCTTATTTTTGGATGCACCTATTAGTGGCAATTTTGGAGTGAATTGAATGCTTTCTAAAATGCTCATACTAAAGTTAGGAGTCGTCAATTAGGTGCTTAACTTCGTACAATTTCTCAAGGTTCACACTTTTTCTAATCATTCAAAGTCTCTCACCTCTCCTCTTGTTCATAATTCTCCAGTTCATCATACCTCCACTACACCACTGATTCCTAGTACATCAACTAGTCACAATATTCCTCTTCATTCATCATCTCTGTTTTCTTCACGTGACATATCATCTGCCCATCCTTCTACCTCTAATAACGAGAGTCATTCCCTTTCCACTCCACATGTTTCTATTTCATCTCCTTCTATATCTTCCAGTCAACAACATACGTATCCTTCTCATTCAATTCATCCTATGAGAACTAGGTCCAAGTCAGGGATTGATAAGTCTATTGTTCCTAGAGGGCATAATGTTTTCCTTGCTCACACTGAACTCTATACTGCTAAAGAGACACTAATTGTTCCCCTTTCTCCTAACAAGCAGGCCATTGGCTTTAAATGGGTGTTTAGAATAAAGGAAATCCTATGGTTCTGTAAATAGATACAAAGCTAGACTGGTTGCTAAGGGGTTTCACCAAAAACAAAGGAATTGATTACAATGAAACTTTTTCACCTGTTGTGAAGCCTGTCACCATCGGAATTTTACTCACTCTTGTTGTCACTTATAGATGGACTTTAGAACAACTAGATGATAATAATGCTTTCCTTAATGGTCTTCTAGATGAGGAGGTCTATGCCACTCAACCTATTAGTTTTCATACTGGAGACAAGAATATAGTTTACAAACTACACAAAGCTCTTTATGGCGTGAAACAGGCACCTAGGCAATGGTTTGAAAAACTAAAAGGACTTCTCTGCAACTTGGTTTTCATAACATCTAGTGTGACAATTCTCTTTATTCATAATTCATATTAGATTTTAATATTAGTCTTTTACTATTGAGAGTCTCTATTTTTTGTCTCCCTTCTTCCCTACCTAAAATTCTCCAATTCAACATTTTGCATTTTACTTTTCTAGAACTTTTTGTATTTTACTTATTCGAGAGACAATATTTCCACCAAGTGAAACACAGTACTAGGAAGTGAGCGCATATCAATTGTTGAACCAGCCCAATGTGCATCACAATATCCAGTTATTTGAGTGTTCCCTTTGTCCTCATAAAATAGCCCCTTTCTGGTGCCTTCTTAATCTACCTCGAATTCTTATGGCCGTGTTCCAGTGATTGGTATGAGGTGCTAGCTTGATCTATCTCGGAATTTACACGTTACAAATTCCAACATTAAAATTCTAACAAGATCATGAAAGTTTATTAATTAATAATTACCCCCTTTACAGTTTGCGTTCTATTATTTTACTTTGAACCTTCAAATTCTTTTTTGGAGCAGATATGGTTAAAAACAAGGGCTTTTTGCCATCAGGACCCTCTGACATACCTATTCAGCGAAATCAGATGAAAGAAATTATTAACTCTCTGCTTCCAGCTTGTAAGGAACCTGACATTGATTCTGGTGTCCCATTTAAAGCAGATGCAATCATTGCAAATCCCCCAGCTTATGGTATGACTTTTTCGCAGTTACAGTCCAAGGATTTGGTAAATTCATATCGGCAGTTTTATTCAATTTTTCTTTCCAAATGACATTGTATTATACATCTTTAGGGCATACCCATGTGGCAGAGGCACTGAAAATTCCAATTCATATTTTTTTCACAATGCCATGGACGTAAGTTTCATCTCGGTAATGTAATCTTACTGTTTCATATTTTGCTTATGTTATTTTCTCGTTTGCTATTATTTCTTTTAGCTCTTAGAATTGGTTGTGTTACTTTTAGTTTTTCCGGGGATTGAGATTTGCATTTTATGTGCATTGTTTTTTGCCCCAGGCCAACTAGTGAATTCCCACATCCGTTGTCCCGTGTAAAGCAACAAGCTGGTTATAGGGTGAGTTCTTTAATTTCTGTTGTTTTTTATCATCCCCTCTTAAATTTTATGCATCCATTTTAACTAAATATTGGTCATTTATGTCTCTTCAGCTATCATATCAAATAGTTGACTCATTAATTTGGCTGGGAATAAGAGACATGATTAATGATCTTAGGAAGAAAAAGTTGAAGCTACGACCAGTCACATATTTGAGTGGTTCACAAGGCTCTGAGACCGATGTTCCACATGCATATATATGGAGTCCTCACCTCGTTCCTAAACCCAAAGGTGGTTATTTTAGATCTCATTCTTATAAGTTTGCATCTGTATTCATTGTTACATGCAGTTCACTTTGTGTGTTTCCTAATATAGTGGAGCAATGTTCTTTAATTTTTATTTTGTTGTGCTTTGTGCATGTCCTTTTCAGTAAGAGTTCAAACCTGTTATCTATACTCATTTTCTCCCTTGGAATCTTTGACCATTTCATTCAATGAAGAAGAGAAAATTTTATTGAAAAAGTAGTATCATTTCTAGAACAAGTCTACTATTTCTCCTCTAGCAGAATGAAGCTTCTATACTCGCTTGACTGATAGCAATTTGATCAATTAGTAATTGCCAGTGCTCTTGGTACAAGCTGAAGTTCTATTTTTCTCATTCGTTTTTGAACTGTTAACTGTTATAGATATGGCTAGTGCTTAAAATAACCACTTATGCCATCTTTTATTTGATTCTTGAATCTTGATTGAATGATACACTTTTTGTTTTGTTTTGCAGATTGGGGACCGAAAATTGATGTAGTAGGCTTTTGCTTCCTTGATCTTGCATCAAACTTTCAACCTCCCGAGCCTCTTGTCAAATGGCTTGAAGAAGGTGATGAGCCTATTTACATTGGATTTGGCAGCCTGGTGAGTATATTTATTTCCATCATATATTTGCCTGCAAAAACTAGCTGCAGGTTCTTTGCTTTTATTCTATGGGCTACCAATTTACTGTGGGTAATTTAATGATTGATGATAACAACATATTACAGTGTAGTTATGTTCTGTATTAGTTAATTGTTGATTAGTATAGCCTCTTAGTTAGTCATGGCTGGCTTATGCGAGCTGTCATCTTATCATGCTCTCTCTATATGAGAGCTGTCACCTTCTGCAATCATGGCTGATGAGAGTTCTTCGTCGCATTACCCTCCGCTGCAGGCGCAATCTCTGCGCTCTGTGACTTCATCGGTGACCTTCACTCAGGACATTTTTCCAAACTTCAGAGAAAAATTATCTCGTTTGCAAGCAACACAACAAGCCGAAGCAGTGATTGTGTCTCATCGCCTAGAGCGAATTGTGGTGAATGCACCAGTTCCACCACTATCCGCAACTGAAATGGACCGTGAGCTTGATCGTGTTAACCCGGATTATATGTTCTGGGGTAACAGGATCAGCACTTGATTTTGTGGTTGCTTAGTCGCTATCGGAATCTGTTCAATCACCTCTTCTAGGTTGTATGCAAGCTTGTAAATTTGGGAAGAGTTACACTCCTTTTACTCTTTGATCAAAGCTCATGGTCTAGTACTTCAATGTCAACTTCACACCACAACAAAAGGATAAAAAATCGTTTCAGAGTTCATCTCCAGAATCAAAGCTCTCGTGTATAATTTCCCATGTTTTCTTCCCTTGTCTCTCTTTGCCATCTAGTGTCAGACTTTTTTAAAAATAAAATTTATCAGTATGTTTTACTAGCTTAGGGAAATTTCATTTAGTGCTTTGCTATTTAACTTTTTTTTCAACCTGTCCATTGTTTTGGTATTTCTTGTATGAAGTCCCCAAAAAGATGAGTGGTCGTATAGCTATTGTGATGCAAATAATGGATTGCTAGCTCAAATCTTATTCTTTCCTGGTTAGTAATTAATTGATTTATGTCTTAACTCTTTAATCTTATTGTTTGTCCCTCTCTCTGTTTCATATTCCCATTACAGCCTGTTCAAGAACCAAAAAAGATGACAGAGATAATTGTAGAAGCACTGGAGAAAACTGGGCAGAGGGGAATCATCAATAAAGGATGGGGAGGTCTTGGAGATTGTATGAATATCGCTTGTTCTTGCTTTTCTATTGGATTAGTTTATTAGTTTTATGTTTTGTTAACTAAATGTGCTTCTTCCCAGTGGCAGAACCAAAGGACTCTATATATTTATTGGACAATGTCCCTCATGACTGGCTATTCTTACACTGCAAGGCTGTGGTTAGCTCATCTAATAATTCAATACTCTTGATTCATATTGCTTGTTGCTTCTCTGTTTTCAAGCAATTTTCATTAATCATCTTGTGATAGCAGGAATTCCCATCCATATTTAAATTCTAAAGTACTTCCTACTATTAGTCTTGATGTTTGGGTTTTCAGATTTCAATTATCTATCATTGGCAAATTTTTATTCTTATTCTTTTACCTGTTGTTTTCAGGTGCATCATGGAGGTGCAGGAACAACAGCTGCTGGGCTGAAAGCTGCTGTAAGAAATTAATAGCTTTTTGGAATCCTTAATAATTATCATTTAGCTGGTTCTGCTTTAAATAATTGGTATGTTTTATGGTAGTGCCCAACAACAATAGTTCCATTTTTTGGTGATCAACCATTTTGGGGTGACAGAGTACATGCTAGAGGAGTTGGTCCTCCACCTATCCCAGTTGATGAGTTTTCACTTACCAAGTTGGTTGATGCAATAAATTTTATGCTAGATCCCAAGGTAACAATCATATTCCTGAAATATGTTTTTTTTAATGTTTAATACGTAGGAGAGAGGAGTTTGCTTCTTTTGGAAGTAAATATTGAGGCTAGATCTTTATGCATTGTCAATATAGGCATGTTTGGATTAACGTATTTTATGTTCAAAACAACTCATAATCGATAGTTCCATGAGAGCTTTTGAAAGAAAAAAATACTTCCCAGAATTTAAGCATTACCAAACATGCACAAGGATGGCAAATTGTTAGTGCTCTTGTTGAATATGTGGATTGTTGCCCTAAAGCTAAGCTTACGATAAACATATGTAGCTATGTTGTCTTGCTTAGATTTGTCTAATTGTGCACCTGAAAATTTTGTGTAAAAGGGGCTCTTGAACTGTGTTTTTATTCCCTGTTTAATAGAATAATAGTTAAGTTAATTAAGTCTAGAGAAGACCAATCTCATAATTAGAGGTCTAGGTAAGTAAAGGAAGTGTAAAAGTCAGTCAAATGTCATTAATTAAGCCACTAAAGTTCTAGAACTCAGCTGTACAAGGGAGTTTTACTGATCTTCATCAGATTGGGGCAGTATACCGAGTTGAATTCAGATTTATAATCCACGGATTTGGACTCCCATTTCCAACTTCATCCTACCCATTGTGCGCTTTTATTGACATCTGATTTCAGTTTAAACCCAAAGGACGAGGCTTGGGGCAATAATAAGCTTGATGCCTTGTGATAGTTGGTGACTCTTTAGACTGGCATGGCCTGAGAATGTACGATAGAAGTGCAGACGACGAGCTGTTTAGCGGCATAGTCCCTTTGGGATAAGAGTTCTTTTAAAAGAAGACATACCTCTCTTTCAGTTTCTCACTGCCTAGCGAGCAATTGCGCATAGCCCTTTCTTTGTTGGGTAATCGAATCAGGAACCAGCTGATGAATCCCTAACTGCCTTACCACTTTCACCCAGGTACAACTCGATGTGGTTCAGGTATATAAGCTCCACTCGGGCAAGGGAATACAGATCTGAATAGCTACAGTTGGCCTAGCACTTAGAGGGATGGAGGTCATGTGTTTAAACCTTGGAAACAAGTCTCTTCGCTTGTTGCGAACATTTATCCTCCCTAGACCCCACCAAGTAGGAACCCCGTGCTATAGGCTGCCCTCTAGCCTCATGCTCTGGCGAGTTTGTTCCTATAATTACCAGCTACTGTTAGACACCTCTGGTTGTCCATAATCCATTGCCGCTGTCTGATTATCACTTATTTCTCAGCTCTTCCGAGTTGTGGTCCAATTAAGCATTGTTTTCAAGCATGGTGGCATAATCATTCACAAAGAAGTACTTTTTTCCTATCATGTTCACCCTTTCTTGTCCTATTGCACTTGGAGTTATTGGGTTCCCCTAATTTTGTTTCCTGGTCCAAGGCTGTTCAGAAGTGGTGCATGGGTCAAGGTCTAAAGGGTCATCTGGCTACCAATCTTGAAGATGAGAAAAGTGATAGAGAAAACAGGGAAAAGTTGATGCTTTGCTTTGTACTGTGGGAATGTTGTTAAATACACTTGGAATGGTTAAAAGTAACCAAATGCGAGATTATTACATTCTCAGGAATATCATCCCTTGAATATTTTAACCAGGACTTTGATTCTCAGGAGTGAAAAATCATCCCTTGAACCAGCCTACCCCTATAGGGAAGGTATTAGGCATCATAGATAGGTTTGCTGGAGCTCATTGTACAGATTCTTGGGTAGTAAGTTGGTGTGCTATTATGAGCCTGTTGAACCATTATGAGGATTTTTTAGTTTTATGCTCAAAACTTTGTTTAGTTTTAATTTTGCGGGACGTGGTTGATGGGAAAGTTGTTTATATGTGTATCGTGTTTGTTAGGGTCCGTTTGCGAGTTGAGTTTTGGAGAAAAAGGAAGGGAAAGGAAAGGCTTCAAAGTCATCTCGTAAGTATGTTTCATGACTACAAAGCCTTCCCTTTCCCTCCTCTCCAAAATCCGGCTTGCAAACATACCCGGACTAGTCCCTGCCGAGGTTAACTAAGTTGCTAAGTTTTGAGGTAATGCAAACTGCAAAGCAATCCAATTTTGGCAGAATTTGTGCGTAGTTTTGTTGAATCCAATCTCACTGAAGATAACCATTACATTAATTTCTTAATACAATGCCAGGTAAAAGAGTGTGCAACCGAACTTGCCAAGTCCATGGAGAATGAAGATGGAGTGACAGGAGCTGTTAAAGCATTTTTCAAACAGCTTTATCGAAAAAAGCCAGAGCCTGATTCAGAATCACTTCCATCTAGTATTTTCTCTATAAGTAGTTGCTTTGGTTGTTCCTGATTCAAGGCAAGTTACTCAAACCCCACCTTTTGTTAATCTATATTGTTCATCACAATGTTGTTACTGTTTCTATGAAATGTGTTGGACTTTTCACCCTCCCCATATATGGCTACATATGTGTAATTCTTAAACCTCCTTCAATATATGTAAATTTTCTATTGTGTTAATATCAAGATCTAGTGCTCTTGGTTAATGGCATTTTATTATTACCACATTAATCGGCGGTTCAATATATGAAGTTCTCATTTAGTGAGGTTTGGGAAGATAGATACGCAGTCTTATACCCACTACCAGAGAGATTATTTCCGTAACGATCTTCTCCAATACTGGAGAGTTCAATATTGGGTGCAGATCCTTAGAGGTGTCGAATGAAAAATTTTATTCGTTCAAATTTTTATTTTATTTTGATAAAACAAAATAAACAATTACCCAACTCTCTATTTCCCTCATAATTGGTTGAATTCTTCACTACTGAATAAAGATAATTGCACTCAATATTAAGTAGCATTATTTATCCCTACTTATAAATGGGTGGTCATTTCCCCATTCTTCTATATTGCTCTTAACCTTTTCAGTTTAGTGTCATTGAGTGAATACCAATTTGGTTCCTCCAGATTTATAATCAAACTAAATTGGTCATTCAAAGATATGGAAATTACAAGTTAGTCTCTAAAGATTAAGTCGTAGTGAAATTAGTTAATTTTAATATAAAATTCAATTCTTCATAGATTTGTAAGGACTAACTTGGAATTTCAAGTCAAGAATAAAATCATTGACTAAACAAATAAAAATTGAGTTGTATATCTATGTATGGATAGTATATGCGTTTTTTATATTATCAATGCATTATCTACTATTTATGTGTCAATTATGATTGACTCTTAAATAAAAGTAGTATATATGAATGAAGTACATATTGTGTAAAATTTTGTACACAATTTATAGATATTAAACTCATAAAAAATTATATAATTCCAAATAAAATTAAGCAAGCACGAGATAATTTATTAGTTAAGTGAGAAACTATTACATGGTCAATAATAGATGGTTCCAACCAAACCTTTACAATTAATGATATATTAACCATTTAAAATTAAATAAGTTTATTCTAAATGAACGATGGAATATGGTCATGATAATTCATGTTAAACCAACCCTTATATTTTATATTTTATACTACTAACAAGACATTAGTCTAGTGGTGTAAGGTTTTACTAGATCCGTAGAATGACTAAAAAGTTAAAAGTTCAATTCTTGGGAGCGACACATGTTGAGGTGAACTAGATTTGTCATTAATGTAGTTACTTGTTCCTATTGTGTTCTGAACCTCTCTCATTGGGGGAAGTTAGAGAGGATTTTTCTTATTATGGGTATTAGTTATGCCATCTATATGTTTGAAGGGAAGTATAGTGAACTGTATGTGTTACATTGCACAAATGTTTTTTTAACAAAGTCGATTTCTAGGAAATTTCGAAAAGTTTGACATTCGAGACAATTGCCATCGATATGGATACAATTACAATTGTGATACAGTTTCAAAGACTTCTAAAACTTTGACATATCAACAACTATAGCAGTCGCAAACTCATATTTAAAACCTCGGGCACAACAAAAGTGGTGAAAATGCATGGTTGAACTTGAAAAGAGTATTAAAATAATTTCATTAGGAAGCCCATGAATGATTTTGATCGTGTATTGTCTTATTTCTTATATGCGAGTTAAGTTCTTTTTTTTAAGGGTTTATTTACAAGTTATGTTTTCATTGATACAATGCATTAAATATTGAGTATATATTGATGTAACATATATTTCATATAAATGTCACTAATGTTCAAAAAAATTTCCTGCTTTTTTTATTAGAAAAAACTTTAATATGTTTTATGGTGTAATTATAACCAATTTTGATTTTAGTCTCCAATTTTAAAAAGATTCTGGTCCCTAATTTAATTGGCAGTTTTCGTTTTAGGCTTTATCAATGTTGTCATAACATCTGCTACATGTGGATATATTAACTAATAACTAAAACCAAAATATATAAAAACCAAATTTTAAAATAAATAAATTATAGTGAGGAAAATCTAATTTTAATAAATTGATTCCTCCTCAACGTGTTTAACTTTTTTTTGCTTTGGGGAAGGTGCATGCATAAACATTCTTCAACCGTTCTATCTACATATTTTTTTAGGCTTTTGCTTTTGTTTAAACCATATTCAATATATAACCAACGGACGTTGGTTCAAGTGGTACATGTTTGATTTCCCTTAAGCAAGGTCTCGGGTTCGAGTCTTGTAGATGTAAAATGTCTACAGGGAGAGTTAGCTCCACGTACCTATGGATATTTCCGACTCGGACAGGATTATCTTCCGTGCGAGAATACATGTGGGAAACCAAAAACCATATTATATATTATAGTATAGTAAATGGGAAGCGACTAAGATAACCTATGAGACAAATCATTATACAATGCATGCATGCTGCAACATGTATACATTAAGTTTGTTGAAAATTAAGAAATGACCTAAAATTTAGGGTCAAACTCTAAGACAATGGAATTAATAAGTATGTATGGATAATGTAAATGTTTATATATTTTCAGTACATTATCTACTATTTTTATGTTGATTTAGTTAATTCTTAACAAAAGTAATACAAATGAGCGATGAATAATATAAAAATTATGTAAAAAATTTATACTGACAATATATAAATGTTAGACACAGAAAGAGAAAAAAAAAACCTGACAAAATATGCACATATATTATGGGTAAATATATGTGTACAAATTTCAGAAGTTGGATATGAAATGAAGCCATGCACTATGGAATTTGTAGGGTACAATTAATTTTCTTTTTAGGAGATTAGAAATATATTAATTAATTGATCATGATTTAATTAGTGAAGCATGTTCTATTGTATAATATGAGATATGGGATGCCACTATATACATACATGTGAGAAGTGAGAACAAATACAATGAATATATGATGATTAATTGTTTAATATATATAAGAAATTATCTGAAATTTGATATCAAATTGAAGCAACTCTCTATGAGATTATACAATTCTCCTAATTTATGGTACAATGTTATTTACATGGTCAGAATTTATTAAAAATATTTGACTTTTTTAATCATAAAAGTAAAAAAAAAAATTGTGTCACCTTGAATGAAGAGGAACATTGGGCAAACCTGAGGAGTAACTTAAATCTGAGAACGAAATATTATTTTGGGTATTCTAAGTAGTGAAATATAAAAAATCTCGTATTGTATAAAAGTAAATAACTTAAAGAAATAAAGAGTATATAAATAGATGAACTCATATACTTGATGTTTTAAAGTTCCACGTTATATAGAAGTGAATGACTCCGACATTTCTTTTGGTTAGCCCATAGTTAAATACTTTTGCATATGGATGGAGCTATCTCAGAAGATATCTCATTATTTAATATGTATGCACTGAGTTTTTATACTGTAAGCAAATCATCTACCATTGATTTATTAATTATTATTAACTCTCAAATAAAAGTAATACAATTTAATGGTGAATAATATATTGACAATGTAAAAAAATTTATAGTATCGATGCGTAGATTTTTAAACTCTAAACATAAATGTCTAGGTTCAAATCCTAACAACTACATTCCCCCTCTGGTTATTAAAAAATGCCTATATAAAAAAACCCATCCACACAATTTTTTTATAATTTTCCTTTTTTCTCTTGTTTTTATGGCTTTGTTTGCAGAATATTACTTGTTATTTATTGTAATGAGGAGCTAAGTCCCTTAAGCAATTTCTAGTGAGAATCTCAAAAAACTATTATAATTTAACTTAGTTATATTGTTTCTTCCTTTATGATTGGAATTATTCTATTATGTTGAATGTGTGTTTATTTTCTCTCTAAGATAATCAACATAATTGATGTAGCAACCCTACTCTAATTAGTTAATGAATACCATAAATAACTTACATGATATTAATTAATTGACAAGGCAACCACATCTCACTTAATTACTCAATTTAGAGGATAATAATCACTTAATTATAGTTAGCAACCTTCTATTATCTTAATTCATTTATATCATCCGCATATATTTGTTGGAGAATAATATATCTCCTCGTATCAGGAGATAATTTATCCCCTCTAGCCAGTAAAAATGTGACATATGTGCTATTTTGTTTATTTTTAAAAATATTTTTGTAGAAAATGATGAAACATGACACATGTCATGATTTCATTGACAGGAGGAGATAATTTATCTCCTTATACCAGAAGATATTTCGTTCCCTATTTGTTGTCTCAGATTAGCTCATAATAATGATTTTTTTACATATGTTAATGATAATAAAACAAAAATAATATTAATAATAAAAATTTAAATTTTTTAATTAACATGTCATATTTTTATTAGCACGAACACATCACATGGGACAACATAAACCTATTCGGTAAGATAGCTTTACACTAAGTACCAAGACACCACATAATCTATACCCAAGTTATGTAAGGTGTTCTTTGCATGCACTTAATGTATGTTTATTTTCTTTTGGGATAGTTAACATAATTGATGTAACAATCATACCCCCAATTAATTAATAAATATCTTAGATAAATTGGCATGTTATTAGTTAGTTAATTGTCTAGCCTTGATTATTAATGAACTATAGGATAATCACTAGATTATACCTTAATTCTTTTTCATCAATCAATTTAGTCATAACTTTGATTAATTTTTGAAAATCTGTTAAAAAAAATTCAGAAATAAATTCATTTCCACTTATTTATATCATGACATAGTGACCTTATATTGCCGATTGATATGATTTATGATATTTATGAGATTTAAATAAGTTGATATAGTTACGAGATATAAAATGTGAGTATTGGGTTTGAACTAGTGTTTTGAGAACTGGATCGGACTGGACGGTCTGACCACTGACCGGACTTAAAAATGGCTTTGGGTTGTAGTCTTAACTGAATGAGAGTTGGACCGCTTTGAATCGAGAAAATTCCAGTCCGACCGCGTAAAACTGAGTTAAACATGATTAACCCTAGACGTAAACCAGACAGTTAACTTAAAAAAAATGGAACACTACTCCAATATTTTCTTTTACTACGATAAAAAAAGATGAAGATATTATTACTTTAATATATTTATACAATTAAATTTATAACTTAAATATATTTCTTTCAACTAATCACAACTAATAAAAACATATAGTAACACAAATTATGAGACAACAAATATATTTATATTAGATTATATTACTTGTAATTCTTTTTTTAAGACTCCGAAACAAGGATATTTTAGTAACAATATCATTTATTATTAGTAGAACTTTGAAAGTTATCCTATATTTTAGTTTTATGTTGACATTAGTGACAATGACACTACTAACAATACATATATAATTCAATTTTCTATTTTCTATTTTTTTTCACTTAATTCCGATCCTCCTTTTGATTTCATTGTCTCAAAGGAAATTGAATAAGGTTTTTGTCACAAGTTTTCGTAATAATATTGTGATCATAATTATAATCGTATTATCTATAATTTTTCACAATTGCAATAAATACAACATAATTATAATCACATTTTAAAACATTGGATCTAGTCTTCCACATACCCTACAAAAAATTCAAAAAAATATTCTTTGTTCCAAACTAACTTCATTCTTCATTCTCACTATTGCTAAAGTAATTTGCAATCTTCTTTTCTATGTGGGAAATTTGATGCAAGAAGATGGGTACCCTACACCCTTTGTTCTCATGATATAAACTCATAACAAAATTAAAAGCAACAAAGGCACTAAAGTGTAAAGAAAATAGTTTTGGTATAAGAAAAGGGTATGAAAAACAATTGTCTATTGGTGAGGAAGGTTTATACATATTTGAGATTGCAAACATATTTTGCTACCTTTATTTCAAGCTATGATCTCAAGATTTTGCAAAGTTGTTAGGTAACTATGTAACTCACCACTCTTTAAAATGATTCTTTCCTTGAACTTATTAAAAGTAGGTTTAAATCGGGGACAATGATATACTGTTACAAATGGTATCGCAAACCATATATCGGTTCAATGATATTGAAGACAAAATCGAAAAAATAATAAACATTTAATTTTTAACTCAAATGTCTTTTTTTCATTAATCCAAGACATGGTTTGAGATACGATTTAAGACAAAAGATCTTTATCCTGAAATGAGAGCACTTATCTTCATAATATGTATCCCTCTATCTTGAAGAAAATATATTTAAATTAATATGCTGGACAATTCACATCTTCCAGCAGCAAAATCTGATTAATGCTATTCTACAATTTTCTTAAACTTTAGAACAATAAACACATTTTTTGATTTTCACCACCCACACAAAAATTAAAAGGTTAACACATTGTGAAGATTTACTAGTTTAAAGGCATAATTTATCATCTATAATATATAAATAGACCAAATTATTATTTTGATCTTTTAATTTATTTTTTCAATTTGGTCCCTCAAATATTAGAAATAACATTTTTGTCTGTAAGGTGAAAATATATACATGCTACATTTATTCAAATTATAATGATTTTAATATTATTCGTGATAAGGTTTTTTTGTTTTTGTTTTTGTTTTTTCCTACATATATGAAAAATTAGGGAATCTAAGTCTCTTTCAAGTTTAATTTTTTAAATATCTACTACCACATATTATATGTGTATATGACAATCACAAACCACTTAATAGAAGTAACTTAATCTTAAAGATCCGAAATATGTATTTCAAAGTAATTTTATTTTACGAGGAATAAAAATAGAGTTTGATTTTAAGTGTCTTTATTATTTCATAAATGAATAAAGAATTAGATTTGGAACATTTTATTTATTTATTAATTAACGTTGTGTCTTGGAACTTCGATGATATAATTGAAATTGAGATGGAAAATTAGATAGAAAATATTCTATACTTTGTTATAAGGTTTTGTTACATTATTTGTGCATCATATAACATTTTTATATTAATATTATTAATAGACTATTAACTTTTCACTGAGTAATTATTGTTCTTTTATGCTTTACTCGTATAAAGAAAGAACAAGTCATGGTTGTTTTATATTTCACAATATATTTTTATTATTTTGAGTTTATTATCAATCCAACATGTAAAAACTGTTTACAACACACTATTATTCGTGTATAATATTTTTTGTATTATTGGTGATTAATACATAAATAAGAATGACTATATAAAAAATAAGTAAATATATATGCATTGTTATCATAAAAATTTATACCTATTCACTATATTATTATTATTCATTTGTATTACTTATTTTAATAAAGAAATTTTATAGATAATAATCTTATGTCATAAGTGTTAAATTTGAGTATATGCATGTGCATTAAAGGTGTCCACACTCCATAGAGAAATATTAATTATTTTGAAGACTTTAAATATGAGCTTTGTCTCACTCAAATAGTCTTTATTGGAAACCTAACATGATTGCTACGACATAAAGTACGTAAACTTGTTGTACATTATTAATTTATATATTATATTTTTTTTGGTGGAAGACAATCATGTTCGAGTCAGAAATGTCTACAGGTATGTCAGACTAACTCTCTCAGCGGATATTTTTTTCATTCACAAGATTCGAACGCGAGACATTGCTTAAGGAGAATCAAACATGTATCACTTGAACCAACGCACATTGATAATTTATATATTAAATTAAATACATTATTTTTCTGATACAAATTATATTATTACCTCATAAAAGTTTATAATCGTAATTAGCGGAAGTTAAGTTATTATATTAATTAATAAATAAATAATCAAAGAAAGTGTTCTCCCTGTCTGATGCGACTTTCTTCTGTTGCACTCCACGTGGCTTTCATATCGTGCACCGTCATCTATAGTCAACAACACCCACTTTCTTATTACCTTCAATTATGGCTTAATGTTTGTTTCTTTGTTTTTTTTCAAACTTTAGAGAATTATTCTTCTATACATAGACTTATATTTTCATGTTTAGTAGTTTTTGGTTTCCACCAGAATCCTCGTATTAGAGACAATTTTGTCTGAGCCGAGAACATCCACAGATATATAGGGCTAACTATCCTAACAGTCATTTTTTCTATTCACAAGACTCGAACCCGAGACCTTGCTTAAAAAGAATCAAATATGTAGCACTTGAACCAACGCTCATTAGATACTTTTAGTAGTTTATAAGTTATGAAAAACATTGTTGCATTAATATTAATTCGTAGTAAATTGTTAACCCACTATTTGTCTTTTGATGACAATGTATCATTCCCATATAAAATCATATGATCACTATATAAAAATATTGTTTTATTAGTTCCTACCCAATTTATGATTTAGACAAAAAAAAAAA